>NC_132911.1:80830707-81130707 GCF_047675955.1 Chlorocebus sabaeus | reverse complement strand
ATGTTTCCAGTTAGAGTGGCCCAGGAGAGAATTCTTTGGGAAGATATAGAGAACAGATATCACATTATACGCCTACTATGTGGCCATCATACTGGGTAAAGTATAAATAAGGTTACAGAAATTAAACCTCACATTTGGAAAATAGGGTACCCCACAGCAATTGTCAAACCCTGCTGGATAAGAACCCAGGAGGTTGAGCTTGCAGTAAGCTGCGATCACGCCACTGCACTCCAGTCTGGGTGACAGAGAGAGACTCCGTCTCAAAAAAACCTAAATAACAATAATGGGGAACAATTATGTCAATGTTTTTTAGAAATCAAAGAGATTCAAAGATTCTCATAATCTAATTTTAATAATGAAAGAGAGCACACATGGAGCACAGCAGAGAGTAAGCATATTCGTTAGAGAATAAACAAAGGAAAACATAACCTAGATGTTGCCTGTTTGAGTGAAGCCAAGTTTAATCCACTATTTCTCATCCAACTCAAGGGAGTTTAAGTGTTTTAAATAATGATTGGAATGAAAGAAATTCCATTCCTCACCAGTGGAGAAAATTCCTTGACTCTCCTATCAGCTACTTGACTGTAGTTGGCATTACAGCTTGGGGTCCCTCTTAGAGACTGCACTGCTTTTATACCACTCTTTCTGCTTATGCAGATTGGGGATCCTTTAGAGGTGACCTGATCACAGCTTATGTTAACTAAGCTTGTGGTTTCTCTAGTAATTTAATTGCCTCAAAAACTTAATAGGAATTCAGTTCCCTTGCTTCTGATCACTGGCATATTTAAGTAAACACAAACCATATTCTCTCAAGATATAGTTTATAAATCTGGTAAGTCAGATATTTAATTTTTGATCTCTGACCTGTGCCACCTGCCTCTCTTGTGAAACAACAGGCTTGGGTGAGAAGTCAACCCCACTCATATGATCTTTGGACTATTTTGGCACCTATCACAGGCTGAGAAATCTGCTTCCTTCAGTTGGTAAAAAATAATCAGTAGACTTTGTTTCTTTTTTAAATTTGCGATGCCAAACTATACAACTCTCAGTCAACTTACATTGCAAGCTGTAAGCAGAGAGAACTTCGCAATTAGGCTAACCTATCTTCACTTTCTCTACATAAAAATATTAATAAAACACATTATTAATATCTTCTCGATCTTATGTAGCTCACTGTCTGTCTTCCAATGTATGGCAGGCAACAGTTTATTACATATTATTCCCTGGCATAATCTTATGCCAACATTTCAGCCTCTAACATTTGTGTCCTCACTCTTGTATTATTTCTAATAAACCAAAGTGATATATTTGTAGCTCTATCCCATACAGCACTCACTTCTGATTTTAGAAATACAAAGGGAAATTTACCAAAAAACACATCTAAAATAATTTAAAGTTGCTTTTCAGAAGCAAGACTCAGAAAAAGAAAAATCTAGTTGTCTTTTTTTTTAACCTCAAATAAAACATTAAATAATATACCTCTCTACATAAATTCAGCCTAACAGGAGCCAACACAGCCCCCAAAATCAGACTTAAATGTATATAAGAATATAAATTTTGTCCCAACTTGTAAGACTGATTGCAGTGATGATAGACAATAGTGGTATTGTCTAGGGGAGTGTTTCTCAACTGGGACCTCCCCCTGCAGTGGTCATTTGGCAATGTCTGTGGACATTTTTGTTGGTAATGACTGGGAGTGAGGATATGCTACTGGTATCTACTGAATGAAAGTCAGAAACTCTGCTAAATATTCCATAAGGCACAGGAGAGTTGCCTCCTCACCATGCCCACAGCAAAGTATTATCCAGTTAAAATGTCAATTAGTGCTGAGGGTGACAAATTCTAGTCTAGACTCCTCGATTAAAAAAAAAAACAAAAAACACTAAACTAAACGCGTGGGTAGGAGCTATAAAACCATAAACATGGCACCCCTAACCTCCACATTGAGCAAACAGGGGGTGGATATCTTGGGACAGCAGAACATACAAATAGAAGGTATGATACTGGCAATAGAGCCCTTAGCATGGAAGCAGAAGTAGAAACACTTCTACATCATTTGGAGGGATTCATATGGCTGCCTATATGGCTGGCCTTGTAAGCCTTGTGGACATCACAAATAATACTGGTCCCAGAATCTGCCAAAGTTTCCTTCAACATTCATATATTAATTTGTTTGATTAGATGAGGGGCACTGAATTAACATAAAATTCCACCAGTTCAACATAGGCCAAAAAAAACTCCACGCATATGCTCCACCGATGGTAGATCAGTTACTTACTAGAGACTGATTAGTAAAGTAATAAAGGGGAAGAAAAACAATTATTTTGATGGATAGATGAACTCCAGAGTATATATACTAATTTAGTTATTTAATTTTCATTACACTTATGAAAAACTAGAATTTAATACTATGCATATTTCTTTGGGGAGTTTCATTTTTAATTAGATATGACTTGAGCTCACTCTTTTCCCACTGCTGAAATAATATACAAACTCAGTGTGTGTGTGTGTGTGTGTGCGCGTGTGTGCGTGCGTGCGTGTGTGCGTGCTCACAGAGAAGTAGGCTTCTGTATAAACAATTTCTATCTCTTCACACATACGCCCAGATGTGTCTTCAGTGCAACACAATTACATAAGACAAAATAAAGGGACATAAGAAATTATTCCAAGGAAATTTATCTATTAAACTAAACATTTTTCTCCTCTCTCCTAGAGTTTGGTTTTAATTTTGTTTACATGATTTTAAATCTTCTTTTACATGAAAAATAAACTTTAAGTTATGATTTAAGAAACAATATACAGGTGATAATTCTAGATATAAACTATTCCTAGAGTACTTTTTCAGAGACAAAGGGAAGTCCTTTTTTTTTTCTTTCAAGGCAGAGTAGAGACAGGAAAGTCTTTTTAAAAGAACAATTTGTTTATTTTAATAGAATCCGGGTGGGATGCAAAATGGCCAACTAAAGTTGCTTACTAAAATAACGTTAAGCATTCTGAACCTAAATACACTCTCCCAGATTTTAAAATGAAGGTTTTTTTTTTTAAAGAAAAAGCAAATGAAAGTTTAAAAGATATAGAATGTCATCAGTAAATCTCAAAAACATAATTCAATAAAGCAAGTTTCAGGTTTTATGTAATTAAATGTCCTTTATATACTTTTTTTTTCAAAAAAAGCCATACTACATATGCTATTGGCTACACACACATAAACACACACAGATACCTTTAAAGGACTGAAGGGATGGATATCAAATTAATGATCAAAGACAGATACAAATGGGGAAGGAAAGAGCAGGGAAGAAGCTGGGACAGGAATGTCACTGGGGAAAATGGAGCGTCATCTTTATTTGTAATATTTTACTTTATTTATTAAAAAGTATTTACATAGATTATGATGAAAGGTTAATTCTCTGTGAAGTGTGCAAAGATGTTTGCCATATTGTTTTTTGAGTTTACTGTGCTTTTAAATTTTACAAAATAAAAATTATAATTAAAAATTAAGGAGGAGAGAGTGTCTGAGATATAAATATAAATATTCAAAGATCAACAAAAATGATCGTAATCATAGCATAGTGAGGGTCCATACAACCACATATAGTCATGGGTGAACTACAGAATGTTAAAGACAGAGGACCGAGAATTGAAGCAAGAGATATACGCAAGATGGTTTATAAGAAATAGACCTTGTGAACTATGGCAGCAAATCTATTTTCTTGAATTTAATCGGAAGGCGCAAAAGAAAGGTAGGAGGAAAGTTATCAAAAAATATGTATTATGAAGTTTGCACAAGGAACAATATGGAAGAAGGCTTGAGGAAAAATAAGAGCTGAGGCTGGTAATCTTAAATAGCTATTGCATTAGTCTAAGCAAGGAATAACAAAGTGCTTATGTAAGAGAGTGTCAGTTGAATAGGAAGGAAGAAATTGATGTCTCTTAACTAAGGGCACAGCAGTGGAATAGAGGGGAAGAAATTTATAAAATTTAATTGACAGAAATTGGTGAATATATTGTGACAAAGACAAAAGCATCCAGGATGCCTTTGTTTCAGGTTAGGGCAAATTGGTGAACACTGGAAAAAGAGATAAAGACTAAGAAATATAAAATATAATTGGTTTTGTGGAGAAGAGCACATTGACTTTTTTGAATTTGGGAAAACTAATATTTTTTTCCTCATTGGCTGTTAGTCCATTCTTTTTTTATTCTCATGGTTCCCTTTTATGAGGTTGTTAATTACATTGTCCACATATCTCTAACACTCTTCTAACAGATTTCCTCACCTCTAATTTCCACAATCCCCATGCCAATTGACACATCACCATCAGATTACTTTTCCTAAACTCCTCCCTTTTACTCAATCAAGGTTGAATTCATAGTACATGGAAAGTTCCTAAGGAGAAAGAGCACTAGAGCATATTACAGTTGCAGAACTCAAACAAGCCCAGTGGAGACTGTGTGGACATTTTGGGGAGAAGATTCCCAGATGACATGAGAAAAAAAAATATGTTGAGTTTTGTTCAAAATTTCAGATGTATCCTAAAGATGGTGGTAAGAAATTGGAAACCAAGGAGTAAGCCACATGACCTATGTAGCTGGAAATATTGACCTAATATAAGCAGAGAAACATTTTCCAATACAACTTTTTCCATGCAGTCTTCATAAAAAAATATATTTATAAAAAGATTACCTAGATAGAAGATAGAAAAAGGAAACCTAACATATGCATATTGGATATCTCTGAATAAGAAAACAGATACAATTTAAAATGTATATTTAAAAAATACCAGAATACATTTTCCTGAAATGAAGACAAATTTGAATCTGCATGTAGAGAGAATGCATCTAATCAGAAAAAAAAAATGGTACAGGATAATCTTGCCAAAGCATGTCTTCTTGAAGTCATTGCACTTCAAGAATAAAGAATTATATAGGCATCCAGACAGTAAGGGAAAGTCAGTCGTAAGAGGGTGATATGGTTCAGATTTGTGTCCCTGCCCAAATACCATGTCAAATTGGAAAAGGCCCCTGGGCCTGATGGGAGGTGACTGGATTATGGGGGTAGATTTCCCTATTGCTGGTCTAGTGATAGTGAGTGAGTTTTCTTGAGATCTGATGGTTTAAAAGTGTGTGGCACCTCTCCATTAGTTCTCTCTCTCTGTCTCTCTCTCTCTCTCTCTCTCTCTCTCTCTCTCTCTCCTGCCTCCTTGTGAAGACATGCTTGCTTCCCCTTTGCCTTCTGCCATGATTCTAAGTTTCCCGAGGCCTCCCAGTCATGCTTCCTGTTAATCCTGTGGAACTGTGAGTCAATTAAACTTATTTTCTTCATAAATTACTCCTTCTTGGGTAGTATTTTTTTATTTTTAGTTTTGTGGTTTTGGGGGCTGTTTTGGGAATGGAGTCCCACTCTGTCACCCAGGCTGGAAAGCAGTGAATGGAGTACCCATGATTTTTTTTTTAAAAAGAAAAGGCTACTGGATCATAAAAATCTCTTTAACAAAAAGATAAATCAAAAATTTCAAAGCTCTAATACTGATAAATCATTTTTAAAAATTATGTAGTAGTGATCATGGGATCCAATTAAATAAGGCTAAGTAACGGGGGATTACGGTTACACCACAAAATGTAAATCTTATAGACCCTGACCTTACAAAAATTACTTAAACTTTTTTCAAAGAATGATTCTTTTTTGCATCTATTGACTTGCTGCTATTTAAAAAAAAAAAAAATGGGGAAATTAACACGGGTATACTTTCTTTCCCCCATCCTGGCTTTACTCTAACTTCTAATTACCTCACATTTATCAGGCACACAAACACACACATACACACACACTTCAAAAAACACACCATGATTTTTAGAGGTGATGTAGACCATATCCACATTAAGGAAGAGGTATATAGTCCTACCTTATCATCCCTGAGATTACCTTGCCTAAATCCCAGGTAGTGCTTTACTTTATTTTGAAGACTGGTTTCAGTTCCTTGTGCTTGTAGGAAAGCTAGATGCTGGTACACAAACAATGAAGCTTATTGACACCTTTGTCAAATAACAAAGTCATCTGCCTCAATGGCTTCCTTACACAGAAGAGAAATCAGGCAGACCTTGAAGGTTAAAACTATTTCTGTACTTTTTGCTAAGTCACCCTCTGCTTGCTGATCTTTAAAATCTGAAGCTAGACATTTGTTTTCCTTCTTTCTACAAACAAAATCAAAGTGGGGCTGCTTTGTTCTTCCAGGTACACTTACAATGGTTTTTAATATTTTTGTTGTAGCGTTTTAAAGTATCAATTTTCTACATGGACTGCTCCACAGAGTACAGAAAGTTATTTCCCTAGACTCTGTTCTATAAGTAATCCAGAATTTTGATCAAATGTATTAACCGTTTGTGTTCCTTCCACTTCAGGTGCAATAAATTACAGTTGGAGTTTCAAATTAACATGTAAGATATCAAGTTTAATTAATTTTGTTGATTTTGAGATAAAAGTCAAAGCTTGAAGAAAATTAGAAAGAAGCCTATTGAAGAAAAATTAAGAAACATAAATGTATGGACCTTTGTAAGGTCAAAATAAACCTAAGAGATTTTCTGGAACAGATCATAATTTTAACACAGAGGGGATAAGCTATTTAATTTGCTTTTTATAAAGTTACTCAGTTACCCATGTTGTATCTCTGTGACAAATACAAACTGCTTAATATCTATTTGCTTGTTTCTAAGCATAGTAAATTGTTATCACATTGATAGAAATTAATGACATTGTTTATAATTTATTAAAAGTCACCATATAATTTTATTATCATTATGCTGGTTTCCTCTCTCCAGTCTGACATTGTGTCCATTTGTACTCTCAAGTAAACATCTTATGAAGGGAATTGCCTGAATATCACCAAAAATATTTTTAAGATTTAATATAGACTTAAATTCATCAATTAAGGAAGCCAAATATTCTCAGGCAATATATAACATATTCATGGATCATCTTGTGTTTGCTACGTCAACTGAAAAATCAATTGAAGGTATTTAAGAGGAATGAGTGTGTTGTACCTATGCTTCATGGCATACAAAAGCATTCTTGCAAGACGTGTTTCCCTTAAAAAATAAAATATCTTAATTTTTAAATATATATCCAACTCAATAAAATGACAGCAAATTATTTATATATTGATTTATCTATGAAAATTTAATCCCAATTATCTTGAGAATACAGACTCAATTATTTCTATTTCAGATCTTTTTTATTTATTTTGCATGAAGAGTAGCCTCTTTAATCCAAACACTTAATTGCCAATTCTGTCCTCATACACACCCAGTTCTACTTTCAAAACAGACCTACAAGCAAGAAAAGTACATCCCTTGACTGTATCATATGGGAAAATAATCTATTCTCAGCATTGAATATGTAAAAAAGGATGGCAGCACATAAAAAATAGGAAACTTCCTGATTCTTCTTGCATAGGATGGATTATTTCATTTAAACTAAATTTCCTAAACTCAGCCCCTACAGTTTTTGGTCTACATCAGTTGTTCCAAGACTTTCACATTTCATGGAGCAAGAAGTTATTAAAATTGAATAAATTCAGAGCCTGGCATAGTCAATATTTAATTTTGTTAGGTAGGAATATTAAAAAGTCATTATTCCACTAAAGATTTTAATGCCAAAAAGATAGGATGGACATAACTTTAGGTTAAATTTAGAAACAGTTTATAATTTTATACTAACATGTATACAACGCTATATTCAATTTTCTTCATTTCACTCCAGACTCTTGAACATTCATCAAAGGTGAAATCCACCCATGGTATAGTATTGGAAATCACTGTTATACACAGCACAGCATTCACCCCACACCATCTTGTATGGATAATTTTTTAATCAATTTTGTTTTACTTCTCAAACTTATTCTGCTTTGTATCACTCACAATAGGGGTTCCCAACTCCTAAGCCACAGACCTGTACCAGTCTGTGTCCTGTTAGGAACTGGGACACACAGGAGGAGGTGAGCGGCAGGTGAGTGAGCATTACAGCCTGAGCTCCACCTTGTCAGATCAGTGGTGGCATTAGATTCTCATAGGAGTGTGAACCCTTTTGTGAACTGAGCATGTAAAGGCTCTAGGTTGCACACACCTTGTGAGAATCTACTAAGGCCTGATGATCCGAGATGGAAGAATTTCATCTCAAAACTGTCCGCTCCCTGCCACCCCACCGTCCAAGGGAAAATTGTCTTCCATGAAACCAGTCTCTGATGACCAAAGGTTGGGAACTGCTGTCCCGCAACACTTTGTCAAATACTTCGCTCATTTGTATATACCAATACAAAATATCAGAATAAAATGACTAGAGGGTTACACCAATTAGACTTCTGTATACTTTTCTTTCTTACTAAGATGAGTAGATCAAATTTATTCTTAAGTAAGAATTTTCTAAATAAAGCTAAAAGATTTTAGTACATTATCACCAAAAAGGAATTTTAGTATAAAGAAATTATATTATATGAAGCAAGGGTGTTCATTTTTAAAAAAAATTCCTATCAGTTTAATTGCTTACTGAAGTCCCCCAATCATGTCTAATAAAAGAATTTGCCTACTTAAAGTTACTTAATTATATTCTGTATGACTCTAGAGCTTCTGTTTTAATTGTTTGTTGTGTTAAAAAGCAATTAATGACTAACTCTAACCTGTTAAGTAATTCACCTCATTCGTCTACCATCTGTATATTAGATATTAATACCTGAAAGAGTGCCAGGTTTTTATGAAATAGGCTTTTAAATGTAAAGTCATTCAGTTTTATAAAGTAAATTTATATTAAACTATAATTTTAATCTTAGTATATAATCTTATATATAATTATATATACTTATAATTTATAATCTTAATATGTATTAAGATTATATACTGATACATTTTGTAGTATTTTTGGTCCTTGTACTTTTCATTTGCACTGCTACAACCTAAAATATTAAGTATGCACTTAATAAGTGTTAAATATTTTATGTAACTCAGAAGAATATTTCGCTGGAGTTGATGACAAGCTCTTATCTCTGACATGTTTTGGAAATTAATATTGAAAGTCCAGTTATCTTATTATATTGCCTTAAGGATAGTTGTGATTTTTCTAACTTTATCTTTGAACTTATATAGAGGTTAGATTCTCAAGTCAAAAATCAGTAAACTCAATGAGTTTTAAGTTTTACTATTAAGCATTTAGTCAACTCGTTTTATCCAAAATTTTTAAAATTTTTTCTTAAAATTATGGAAAATACAGTAACTTAGTCAAATACTCTTGAAGGCTCACTATTCTAATAAATATGTTACCCATGAATTTAACATTTTCCCCACATTCCAATGTCATCACATGCAACTTGTGCAACTGTTTACCATGACTGATAATCATGTCATGGCTTGTACTGCACATGCTTACATATGAATTATTTTTGTATCATTTTACCTTTAAGTATCCAGTTCTGTCAGCACTCTGTCACAAATTGTAAACAAAAATTCAACTTCTTTATTTCCCAATTTTTCATGTACATTTTACAGTTTTTTTATTACGTGATTAGATGAATTAATATAAAACAAACTTGGTAGTACCCATAAATGAAATCTCCTCATACCCACATCATTGCCAGTGCCTAATTTTGTTGGAATGCTGACACTCTTTGCATGCATGAACTCAAGGAAGTTTGAATACTTTTCCTTATGGACAGGTTGCTTTCACAAACTATTGATTAACAAATAATGTGCTATATAAAGTTACAGGGTATACAGTAAGTACCTTATACAATAAGAAGTACATATGCATGGTATCTGAAGTTAAACAAAATTAAACTGCCATTCTCCTCAGTCAAAAACTTTCAAGTATTAACAACATTATATGGTTCAGCCTAACAATTTTCTAAACATGCCATTGGCACCATAGAGCAGAGATATGTAATTAGTGTATGTTAAGTGTTCTTTAGTTGATTCTTAAGTTTGCTACCTAAAGTTTAAAATGGAACTTCCTTCATTAGTCTGTAAATTACCTTCATTGGCCCTACTTGAAGAGGAAATCCCAGTTTGTTTAAACTAAGTCAAAAACTTCATAAGCATCTCCATCCATGACAATAAAGTTGTAAAACTTTAGGCATCTATAAAACACGCTCACTTCTATAAAACACGCTCACTTCTTTCGTGAATACCTACAGGGCTCAATTAGAAACTGTAGCATGATTCAGATGGTAAGTTCCATGCATATAATAATGTGACCTGAGTAAACCATTAAAATATGATAATATAATGAAAGTGAAAAAACACATACCTTCTAATACAGAGTGCTTCATCACCTTTTACAAAAGAAATATGAAAAATGAATTCTGAAATACTACAATTTGTTGTCATTTAAAGTGACATTTTACTTTTTTGCATGGTTTTAAGTTAGCCATTTGGGAGTTTATTCCATCAATTCTCCTAAACAGGACTCGTACTAATTTTAACAAAGAAGCATATAGAACTTAAGAGTCGATTGGATTTGCTTTCAATATTATTTTAATTGACAATATCATACAGTAATTGTAGAGGAACTTAACTTTTTTCCAAGTTCTTTACAGTATGTTCTATTTTATTCCAAAAGTACATTTTCTACAAACTGTACATTGCCATGTCCTACAAAACCAAAGATTGTTTACTTTCAGAAACTTTAAACACTGCTTTAAATGCATAGAGTTCTCCACAAAAATGAGATTAGCAGCTTCAGTACTGCAGTGTAGCAATATTATCAAAATTATTACAGAAATCAATAATACTTTCATTTCTAGAACTAATCTGATGGTAAGATCTTGTTTATATAGATATTAAACAAATGCATTATTCACATTTTGTAATGATTTTTAGAGAAGAAAAGACTTTTTTAATTATCATATGGAAGTGGTGTAATAAATGAGTATAATTTTTATTAACAGAAAGTTAATTTACATAAAACAAATGCTCATTGAATTATTGAATATGATAATATCTACATGCCTATTCCTGTTTGTCATATTTTGTGCCTTTTGGCGACATCAGAATTATAACAATTTGATTTATGCATTAAATTTAATGCATAATATGACAACATACAGACATGTATGCCTTATAATGTATAATTTAAACATGATTGCTATACATTTCACCTATTCTTTCATGGCTTTACCAATTTTCTCTTGCAGCCAGAAATCACGATTAAAATGCAGGTTGCCAGATATGAATGTCTGTTTGAATTAATGAATATTTTCATAAAAATACTCCAACTATGAATGTTTTAAAAACCTTGTCATAACACTCACCAAACTTACACATGACAGCTAGCATGTGTTACTGCATTTTCATCTTAAATATTTGATGATTGCCTCTTTAAATCCAAGATTCATAACCCGAAGGCTTTCATTTTCTTACACCATGTGTAATTCAAAAGACATTTATTAGTACAGTCCTCTTCTTATGCATCAACAAAATGTATCTGAAGGAAGCAATATATGAACTTCCCAGAATTTTGGACATTTTTTAAGGTATTAATTATACATAACAATATTTTATAATATGTATACACTATTTATACTCTTTCTCCCTCTCCCTCCCAATGGAATAAAGATAGTATTTACAATAAAGATGATTCTGGTTAAACATTAAAAACTACAATACAACTGGAATCTCTTTTATGTTACATTAAAAATGTGTCAACATTTCCTAACCTACCCACACTTTCAGGAAATGATTTTAGTACACAGCTGCAATTTATGAGGTTCTGAGAAACACCAATGCTCTTCTAATAACTCTTTGACAATGATGTCCGTTTTTAAGTCATACATTTAAATTTAAAATAGATATTTTATAAGGTAAATATGGGTAACAGGTACAGGATCATCATTTTTAGTATTTAGGAAGGAATCCAACTAATGATCATCAGAACAACCCCTTAGTAGGTTGCGACTGAGGATTGCCCACAGATGGGTCACTCTCACTTGACCTTGGGTGTGCAGGAAGGTAGTTCACCATGGTAACCTTGGTCTTGATGCTTTCCATACAGTAAATCATTTCAGTCTCTTCATGTAATTCTTTTATTGGCTGTGCAATTGAAATGTCATGCTTCACGAACAGAGAAGCTAGTAATTTCTTATGGGTGATTAAACCACCTTTCTAATGTATGAACATGGATGAAGTTGTATGCAACTACTTTAACACACCCTGAGTTCATCATAATTTTCCTCTGTTTTTGTGTTTTATTTTTACATATCCTGTTTTAACGCAAACTGAGTTCATCATAATTTTCCTCTGTGTGTGTGTGTTTGTGTGTGTTTTTTACATATCCTTGTAAACACATTTTACCCTAACGTATTTTTTAATATTTAAATATTTGTAATGTATCAGTATACGATCAAATATCTGGTATTGTTTGATGAGTTACATGATGGTATTTCTACCTACAGAAAATATATGTGTTTATGTGCTTAAATATAAGGCAAAGCTCTTTAAATAACACCGAAATTTTCAAAGGCAGGCAAGTTTTAAAAGGACAGTTTGGGCCTTAAGCCAAAACTGACATTTCACCTTTAATTATGTGAAAATCAAAAGAATGTATTTTAATGACAAATTATGAGAAAATCATGAAAACCATACTTTCTTTAGAAAGCAAGAGTTATAAAATTGTTTTTCTTTCTTTATGAACAGTTCATGTCAATATCTGTAGACAATCATTCACTTATGCTTTTATAATAAAATTCTGTTTTTTTGAAGTGCAATCCATTCTATTACATGACTTTCACAATCACATCTGTCAGGATCCCAGCCCCTCAGCCCTCACATTTGTTGAAAATCTTGGCACTTCACTAACAGTATATCTATTCATAACAATTTCTGCCATAATCCTGGGAGATTTTAAAAGCCACATGGACAAGTCATCCCAAATTCTGGCCTCCCAATTTCTTCAACGCCTCATCTCCAGTGACTGTCTCTTTGGCCATCCACTCTCCCAAACAAACACTGGACTTTGGCATCCCTGAAACTCTTCAAATCTTAGTTTTGTTACTTTAAGTGTTCTGAATTCTGATTACTATCAGCATTTTTTTTTTTTTTTTTTTTTTTTTGAGACGGAATCTCGTTCTGTCCCCCAGCCTGGAGTACAGTGGCACAATCTCGACTCACTGCAACCTCCGCCTCCCAGGTTCAAGCAGTTTCTCTGTCTCAGCCTCCTGAGTAGCTGGGATTACAGCACCCACCACCACGCTTGGCTAATTTTTGTATTTGTAGTAGAGACAGGGTATCACCATGTTGGCCAGGCTGGTCTTGAACTCCTGACCTCGTGATCCACATGCCTTGGCCTCCCAAAGTTCTGGGATTACAGGTGTGAGCCACCGTGCCTGGCCACTATCAGCTTTTAAAATTATTTTATTATTATTATTTAATTACACTAATTACAACCTTAAAACGTATTAAACTGAAAACTCCAATTTGTCGATTCCTCTACTATCTTTCTACAATTAGTCTCTAGAACTTCACCTCCATCCTTACCTGGTTACATTATGAGACCTTGTTCGAATCATTGCATTTATATTATCTAATTCCTGTTACTCTCTGCATTTACATACATCTCACCCACTTTAAAGACCTCAAATTTGGATGGCCCCAGTAGTCTTCTTTCTCCAGTCCTGACTTCAGGCATCTGAGCCCTGCTAGAAAAAAACACACTACAGGTAATAGTGACACCTTTACATTAATTAATAATCACTCATCTTAAAGAAATACTTAAGACTTCCTGGCAATTTTACTATATTTATTGGTAAATTTTCTGTTCTCCATGATAATTTCTGCCCTTCTACATTATCTACAAACTACCAGACTTTCACAGAAACCTCATTCCCCGTATATTGCTTCACTTTCTACTACACAGAGTAAACAGATGCAATGAGAGGAAAATTTCCTGCCTTCAAACTTATAAACATACTTGCATTTGCCGTAGTCTCATATTATTTCCTTTTTAAAATAGGTGATTTCCTGCAGCCAGTTCGAGATCCATTTCCCTCCCACTTTCCCATGTTGCTCAGTATCAGTGACCCCTCCTCTAACTCTATTTTTCAGTCTTGTTTTCCATCAACTCTATTTTCCTCCTTCCCTGTATTTTTTCACCAACATGTATATCACAATTTAGTATTATATTTATTTAAATGATTTTGAATTAATATCTGCCTCCACCAACACTGTTAACACTATAAGGTCACCATTATGATACATATAGGAGCTCAATAAATCTTTGATAATAAATAACAACAGTAGAAGGCCCTTGTACAGCATGTACAATACGTCAAGCATGACATATATTAACTGACTTAATACAACCTTATCTTCATTTTATGGATGAGAAATCTCAGGCACAAAGAAACAACAGAGAAGTTGACAGACACACTGTTGTAAGAGTTTTGTTCCAGAATTTATGATCTAATAACTACATTCAATTGTTTATGAATTAGTAAAGTAAAATTATCAGAACATAGCACCCAAAAAGACAAATATATTACATCTGTAAGATTTAGTCTATACTTTTATAATGCACAGTATAACTCTGAAGAGGCAAACGCGAAGATTAATAAACTTTCAGGGCTTTTTCCATTTCTTGGCAGTTTGAATTTGAAGTGTGGAAAAGGGTATTGGTGATTTTATATTCATCTTTGGTTCCTTCATTTCATTCTGCTTCTTCTTAGCAGATGAACAACATTCTAAGGTCGGGTTAATATTAATGATGAATAAAGAAGGAAGAAAAAATACAATTCTAGAATATAGGACATTGGTTTGTTTGGGAATTATAGCAAATTACCTTGGGTCTACATGATTCCTCTGGGCAGGAACAAAGGAACATGAGGAGATGAGGGCTGACTCTGGCTATTGAGATATAAAGAAAATGCTGGAAAGGAAGAGTGTCATAATGGTAGCGGCAGTGGGGGAACATTTATAGAGAAAGAGAAAATCGGTTAAATAATATCCTTCTTCCAATTCTGGCTTAGCTCCACTAAATTCTTTAGAGCTGAATCTACATAGCCTTCAAAATATAAGGAAGAATCACACTCATTATATTTCATTTTTCACCAACACTCCATAAAGTATTGAAGAACTGAATATAATATCTGATTCAATAATCAAGAGAAGAGGAAGCAATTTTCAACAAAGCCATCCTCCATGGGAAAAGAAACACACTTGAGAGAATATAAGAAGGCTTTCAACTCAGTGGGAAGGGAATGTGAAAGCACTTCATTGAAGCTCATTGTAGCCTGTGCACAGTTTGCCTGCCAAGAAATGCTCATTCAAAATAGAGAAATAAATTCCCATTCACTAATAAACACAGTCAAATTCAAAGTTCCTTTACAAAATTGAAGTCTATAAATATCTCATAAGTGGGTTATGTCTTAATGTATTTCCTCCAAATTATATTTTATCACAAGGCTTTCTAAGTTATTCTATTCTTTGGCTTCAGTTGTTCATGGCACGATCATGTGGTCCTTAAATTATTCAGATTTCCATAGAAGAAGATCATCATTCTCCATCCACTGAGATTCTGTAATGTGAGGATGTTTAATTTTGCAAGTTTTGTGCATATGGATAAACAGGGCGCAAGAAGATTGATTACGCAGAGTGTTAGCCATCAGGACCCAATCCTCCTGTCAGCCAAGGCTTAAGTGTTGTCTCTGGACTTGAACGTTGACCCAGGAGTCAGGAAAATAGCCCAGGGCTTGTATTTTCCAATAATGTACTGGAGACCTATGACAAGTTCACAGCCAAGTAGTAAAGCACTTCTTAACTCACAGGACCATCAAACAGGATTAAGTGCTTTGAAATCCATGGATAACAGGTGCTCCAAGACTGAAGAGCTCACCAGGTCGCCTCTTTCCCTCCCGGTCACTCATCTCCTCGCCCCCACACTAGGAGAATATTGATGAAAGGCATCACAGAAGATGCCCATAGCAACAAAGATTAACGCAGAGGAAGCTATCAATTTCTCATATACAGATTTTGTGCTGTGATGTTGAAAATTGTACAGTGATCTTTAAAAACATTCACCTTTTATTATTTGTTATAATTTCCAAAATCCTTAGAAGACTTATATTAAATAATAAAATTTTATTTTACAGTTGCAGATTTGCTTTCAAATTAAAATCATTTCTCATAATACGTTGTTAGCCAATTTCAGAAAGTTTTAAAAAAATGTTTGATAAAGAAGTAAAATCACCCAGTAAGCTAGTAGTACAGCTAAATAAGGACTGGAGATTATCTAAAATAACATTGCGATGAAAAGAAAACAATTTTGACCTTAAGCAATGGTACACTAGTTAACAAAAGTTCTCTAATTTATAAAATTCAATTACTTAAAAATACATAAAAGATTATTACAAAATAATTTAATTTTTTAATTTAGAAAAGGATATCAAAGATTTCCTTGAAATAAAGCAAGGCAGTAAAATATTATTCAATATGAAAAAATTACTTCACTGATTTTAGAAATTCACACTTACTTGGCATTGCAAAACAGGGTATACTTGCACTGTACTGTATCTCCAGTTGTACAGTTTTCTAAATCAATGGCCTTCAAAATATTATTTTCAATCCTTAAAATTATTTTAAAATAAATTCTCATCTCTCTTTTCCTCATGACAGTCCTAAGTGGTCTCTGTAGAGGTTCCAGGAGTCTGTAAACCTCAGTTTCAAAACGTCTATATTAAACGAAGACTCCACTCTCTTCCACTCCAACGGACCTGAGTTTTGGTGAAATAATAGCTCATCGAACACTTGTTTTTCTCATGGATACCATAAGAGACAGGGGGACAATAAAATTGTGATCTTTGTGATATAGTAAAATATTTTACGACTAGCTTATTTTTTAAAGAAAATGTAAAAATACTCTAGTAGAGTACATTGTACATAATTGAATTTTTTAAGACATGTCAAAAAAGTGTAGCAAGCCCTTGCAAAAAAAAAAAAAAAAAAGAAAAAAGATTCCTATTGACCTTTCCATCTCACTATAAAATTAATTTGTATTGCTTGTAGGAGGAAAAATACAGGAGCAGAAATCACCTAAGAAAAGTATATAAACATAGGAATAAATGCCTTTAAATGTGAGCCAAACTAATTTGCATATTTTTCCCTACATTTAGCTGAAAGGAAACGTAAATAATTCCAACTTGGGCTTAATGCACAGATATAATATTCAACGGTCAGCTAGAGCAGCTGAGAAACTCTGACATACAAGAAATAGAAAGGCTATGCCATCTAGACAGCATGGTGGAGAGTGCTAGGTGCAACTCCCAGTACTGACTGCACAGATCCATATATTGTTGACATTCTTTCTCTTTGGATACTCCCTGGATTCCAGTCCAGTCCCCAGGATGAGTGATCATTCTTCACTCTTAAAGTTATAGAAAAATAAGAAAAGAGTTCACGTTTACTTTTTATTTTCACCAAACCCATCAAGAGTAATGACAATTGAAAACTTCAGAGTTTATAAAACAAACTTTTTTATTACGCCAGATAAGTACTTGAAAAAATTAAATTATTTTGTAATAATCTTTTATGGATTTTTAAGTAATTGAATTTTATAAATCAGATAACTTCTGTTAATTAATGTACCATTGGTTAAGTTCAAAATTGTTTTTAATGTTACCCAAGCTTATTTACATATTTTTCTCAAAATGTACCTAGAAAAAATGTATATTCATTCAACTTGACTATAAAATTCAGAATTAATGTAAGATGGGCAGTAAATTGATAATTCAGTCCAAGTAAATAAAAGGAAAGAAATTCTATGAAATGCCCAGATATGTGCCCATATGTAAAAATAAAATAAAATAAAAATAAAAATACCCTTTATTTTGAACAGAATAATTAACTTTATACTCTTTTGTTTTCTTGATAAAGAAATCTCTTGGATCTTTTTGTAACTACTTTCTGTTCATTTTCATGTTTACTATATACCTAAGTAAGTTCCATTGCTTTCTTATAAGTTAACAGACCTTGTATATGACTGGAAAAACTAACTCATATAGTAGCTCATAGTAAATATCTATTAAGCACTCCCATGATAATGCCCATAACAGTACAACCCACAGAATTATCTTGTTTTGTGCAATGAAGGCTTTCAGGAAAGCACTGTGTCAGTTCATAAAATCCTTCCTCCAATTCTTCACCAACTCCTGACAGCCAAAATCATTGCTGCTAAATAGATCTGTCTGAGATGCAACTCTAGTCCTCCTCCCTGTCTCAAAGCCATTTCCTGGCTCCCCACTGCCTGTTTACCAAATGCAAGACACTGCCCTTATGAGTTTGAGTGTATGAGTTTCTTTAATCTTTATAACAACTCCAGCAGGTTATACTAATATTATCTCCATTTTACAGAAGAATATAATTTTCCAAAGTTGTATAGCCAGTAAGTGGTAGATTTCTATCGTAGACTAACAGACTCCAAAGTTTATGTTTTTAACTATCACTCAAAACCTTTTCAACATGCTAGAACCTACTTCCCTAAGTTTATATCCCAAGATGCCTTTTCATAAACCCTTTACTCAGGCAGAATTGGTTTGTCTGCTGCATAACTCATAACTCAGGTCTACAAATGTCCCAACCATGCATAAATGAGACGAGAACATTTTTTTCTGTCTGATATTTTCATCTTCCTTATAACATTGCTGAAAGATTATTTTAGAATCATTGACTTCCTTGAGAACTGAAAAGCGATTTTTGCGCTAGACATTAGGAAGCTCCCCCAAGAAATTGTTATTTTCTAGGAATAGGTATTTAGCATTTTCCTGCTCCCTGCAATGTTATGCTATGCATCAGATATAATAAGATGATATTAGTCATAAAATTAAATATTTTACACATGTTGTTTAAAAGTTAGTCCAGCACAGGTTGATCAGATTTCCAGAGATAGAAGTACAGTATAGTTTATGCCAAAAATGGTTCAAATTAAGAGTAAATGTAAACAAATTGTGACCTAATGTCATATTTGAAAATGTGTTATCATTATCATTTGTTGAATAATTCAAAAGTTTAGGTACAAAAACTTAAATACTGAATGACATTCCTTTTCACCTTATTAACAAAATGAATGCAAATGAAAAAACATGATTGAGTGAGTGCAATCTGAGAAAACAATGTTCATGATCCATACTTTGGGACTACGGTATGGATTACCTTAGGATCAGGGCAAGGTAATACCTTGGGATGTTAGCTAACATTTTCTGAGTATTTTTTATGTGCTCAGATTATATGAACTATCTCTACTTTAATCTTTGTAAGAACTCCTATGAGAGGTGTTGTTGCAACTGTTATTGTATTGCAAAGGTTTGTTATTACCCTTATTTTGTAGATGCAGATGCTTAGAAGAGGTGAAGTAACTTGCCCGAAGTGATAAAACTCATAAGGAGTAGGATTTAAACCCAGATATCCTAAATCCAGAGCCTATACCCTTCATATCATGATAGAGCACCTACCTTATCCTGTATGTACTTTGAATTGTAAGGCCACATCTAAAGACATTTAGAGCAGGCATAAGACGGTTAGGGTTAGTTCTCTGCTCCAATATCTAATTTTGAAGATAAGCAGATCTGTTAAATATCTGCATTAGTCTCTTATGGTTACTGTAACATATTGCCACATACTTGGTGACATAAAACAAAAGAAAGGTACTCTTTCACAGTTCTGGAGGTCAGAACCCCAAAGCCAGCATCACTGAGGAGAAACCAAGGTGTTGCCAGGGCTATGCTACCTCCAAAAGTTCTAGAGGAGATTACATTTCCTGCCTCTTCCAGCTTCTGGTGACTACAAGCATTCCTTGATTTGCGGCTGTATCACTCTAATCTCCAAAGTCAGCATCTTCCAATCTTTCTATGCTCCATCTTCACATCACCTCCTCCTCTGTGTGTGTGTCTTCTCTTCCGCCTGTGTCAATCTTGCTATGCTGCATCTTCACATCACCTCCTCCTCTGTGTGTGTGTATCTTCTCCTCTGCCTGTGTCAGTTCTCCCTCTGCCTCTCTCTTACAAGGTTACTTGTGATTGCATTTAGGGCACATCTGATAATTCAGGATAATCTTCCTATTTCAACATTCTTAGTTTAATTGCAGCTACAAAGAACCTTTTTCCAAATAAGAATATTTAAAGGTTTCAGGGATTCGAATTTTACATCTTTGGGAACAATTAGTCAGCACTACATTACCAATGTATGAATGTAATGCCAAAGGACATGTGGCTAAAAGGCAAAATACCATCTTGGAATTTTTTCAAGTGAGGAATTTTTCGGATCTGTTTCCCACTCAGTGTCTCTTCAGCAGTTTGTGCCATGATTTCTATGTCTGCCTTTGCTCATCCTATGCTAGGCCTGATCCTGAACTAGGTGCCATCCTATAATAGGCCTGAGCCTCTACTCTACCAGGCCTGATTCCATACTAGGCCTACAATAACTGATGCTCATTTCAATCAACAATCATTCAGAGAATAACAAACAGCAACTATTGTTTTCTATGATACTATGTAAGTATAGAGTGAAACCTCTAGGTAAAATTGTGAAATAAAAACCAGACAATTTAGTGTACAGCTTTCTACTATGCCTGTCCTGGGTTACATGAGCATGAAAGTTGTTAGTGTCATTTTGGCATTTGAATATAGTGACCACATAGTGCGAGGAAGGAAAATGTAGAAATTGGTAGATATAAAGAGCTGGACTGTATTAAATGTATACCCTGAGCATAACATATTCTCACTGAAGGAGTAATGTGGGAAAAAACAACTGCTTAGAAACACAAGAATATAACAAGAACCTTGATTCTAATAATACTCATCATGGGCTTGCACCTTAGATTATTTTGGGATTCAAATACACACAAATGGCATGGCATGGGAGCTCCCACACAAGCTATTGATATTTCTGAGACATGGGACAGAAACAAAATAAACTCTCGGGATAACTACACACAAAGCCTTGAAGACAAGCAAGCTAAAATAGCAAACCACTATAAGAAACACTCAATATGACCAATAGTTATCAAATGCAAAAGACAGAAAGTTGGGCTCTAGAAATTACAGAAAATTTAATAATACCATAGGGGTTGTATAAAGTGAAAAAGATTTAAAGTGAGTGAAGCATAAAGAGGAACTGCTACATGTTTCCATATTTTAAAAACAAACATTTAAAAAAAAAGTGAAATAGAATGGTTCTAATTTTTAAGAACTGATATATGGAGTAATTTTAATTAAAAATCTTAGTAGGTAAAACAGCCTATATAGAAGCAGCTAAAAAGAAAGTCAACTGAAAAATAAATCAGAAAATTACTTGGAATGCAACAAGACAGGAAAAGAAATAACTTTTTTAAAAAAACAATACTGAAGCTAAGAGGCATGGAAAATAAAACTATGGTTCCAATACACATTTAATAGGAGTTTTAGTATAAAAGAATAGAGAAAATGGAAAGATGCATATTAAATAAAACCTTAAAATTTTATGAATAGTTGAAAAAAGCACAACTTTGCTTTAAGCTAAATAAATAAACCCACATTGAGACTCATTACAGTAAAACTGTAAAACAAAGAATTAAAAAAAAAAACTCAAAGGAAATCATAAAGAAAACACATGTTACCTACGAGAACATATTTTGTTCTCACTTTTGCATGATTCACAAATAAGACTGCCAGTAAGCAGCAATAAAAATCAGAAATCAGCAGAATTATATCTTTGATGTGCTAAGATAAAATAAACCTCAAGGCAAACGTCAATATCCAATCTATCATCCAAAAGTGAGAACAAAATACATGTAATTTTAGAAATGCAAACATGAAAATTATATTATTATCAAACTTTTAATACAGGTATTTATGTTAAAATTCCATGTATAGTCACTAAAAATGTCAATAATATTTAACTTTTAGGTCAGTAGACAGGTAATAAGGAGAAAATAATATTTTCAGTCTAATTGGTGGCAATTAAGGATTATAAAAAGTAGCAAATTCATAACCTTAAATTAGAATAAATAAAAAATTATAGAAAAGGAAAAATTCACACTCAAGGTAGAAAATTTTTAAGAACAGTTTTTCAATGATCAAAAAATAAGAAGGCAATAAATTAGTAGAAATATAAACATTTTGAATAAGGTAATTAAGCTCACTCCAATGGACCAGGGTAGTACTCAATACCCAACAATTAATCAATAATTTTTCTTGCATTTACATATGACACATTGCTAAATATTAATCGTGTACTACATCAAACAGCCTAACCATAAAATTCCAAAGAGTCATGGGCACACGTCATGTTTCACAGAAATACAATATACATTGTGTTGCTGTGTATAATAAAATTCCACTGAAATCAAAAGGGAAAAAAAGCAAACCAAAACAAACATTTGTAAATTAACAAAGATATTTCTAAATAGCACATAATTCAAGAAAGGAATAATAATAAATATTTAAAACTACAAACCTTTGAAATGATAAAAACACTACTTGTCAAAACTTTTGGGAAAGCTCTTGTTATTTAGGGGAAAATATATATCTTTAAACAATAATATTAGAAAAGAAATGCAGAAAAGGAAAAAAGACCAAAAATCAATCAACTAAGTAACCAAATTTCAAGAGTTAAAAGAAAAAAACTCTAAGAACCTAAAATAAATCAAATCGGGCTGGGTGCAATGGCTCATGCCTGTAATTCCAGCACCTTGGGAGGCTAAGGCAGGCGGATCACCTGAGGTCAGAAGTTAGAGACCACAGTGACCAACATGGTGAAAACCCATCTCTACTAAAAATACAAAGCTTAGCTGGGCGTGGTGGCAGGCACCTGTAATCCCAGCTACTCGGGAGGTTGAGACAGGAGAATCACTTGAACCTAGGAGGCAGAGTTTGCTGTGAACCGAGACTGCACCAAGATTGCGCCACTGCACTCTCAAAAAAAAAAAAAAAAAAAAAAAAAACCAGAAAGAAATCAAATCAACGAAATGGGCAAACATTAATAAAATGAGAAATAAAAAAATAATGTAGTCCAACAAAGCCTGTGGCCAGTTCTTTAAGAGCAAGCTCCATATGTACGTACCTGAAAGAAGGTATTTGCAATTCATACCAATAAGAACAGATATAAATCTGGAATATACTCTACATATAAGGCAAATCAATAAGCAAATGGACAAAACATGTATATAGACAATTCACAAAAGAGAGAAATTCAGACCCAACATAATACACCCTTGCCTGAAGACGAGAAGGAGGACAGCAGTAGTAGCAATTTGTTTGCGCCTCACTTATAATTTAAAATTATGTCTAATTAAAAAAAGAATCAAAATGCCAAGTGGCAGACAGATCCAGAAAGACAGGGCTCAAAAATTATTCACTGGATTTAGTCATCTAGAGGTCGAAGGAGCTCTTTTCCAGAGCACCAGGGAAGCTAAAATCAGACTTCAGTACATTGAGAAATGAATAAGAAACAGGAAAACAGAGACAGAATAGTAAGTAATGACTTTGCTCAGTGGCGTAGATGATACAGGATGAGAAGAGATAGCTGAAGTTGGATGCATGCTCAAAGTAAAGTTGCTTTTTTTTTTTCTTCACTTGATTTTTTCACTGTGACTGAACCATGAGCTCCTTACTAAACTAAGAAGTAGCCTCAAGAGAGGAAAGTGTCCTGAAAATAAGAAAGAAAAGAAATGACGAAGCAATCAATTGCACCAATGCAAAGTGTAGCCTTGAGCAAAAGAGTAACAAGAACGCCTTAATTTTTAAATTAATGTGTATAGTAGGATACATGCCATGCATAAATTTAAAAATATTGAGTAATATAAGAAAGCAGAAGCCAGGTGCGGTGGCTCACACCTGTAATTCCAGCACTTTGGGAGGCAGAGGCGGGTGGATCACGAGGTCAGGAGCTCAAGACAAGCCTGGCCAAGATGATGAAACCCCATCTCTACTAAAAATACAAAAATTAGCCAGGTGTTGTGGCAGGTGCCTGTAATCCCAGCTACTTGGGAGGCTGAGGCAGGAGAATCGCTTGAATCTGAGAGGCGGAGGTTTCAGTGAGCTGAGATCGTGCCACTGCACTCCAGCCTGGGCGACAGAGAGAGATTCCGTATCAAAAGAAAAAAAAAAGCAGAGTAAGAGGCAGGAAGTCTAACATTGGGTGAAGGAGATATTAGATATAGGATTGTGAAGATCTAAGGAAATGTCAGCCCACAACTCTATTTTATTCATATAAAAAATATATAAAGTAAAATTAAACATGGGTCATTATGCCCTTAAGGAGCACCCAGCCTACTAGGAAAAGCAAGATGCAAACAAGGTAACTAAAATGCCATTCATCTCTCTTTCTCAACAGACACATGCTATTTTGTTCTTTTCTTCTTTCATTTTCTAAGGTTATATAGCATGTTCTGATCCTCTTTCTTCCCAATTCTTTAAAGAAGGGACACATGAAAGCAGCAATATTTACCAAAGTGCCAACATTAAGCTTAGTCTCCCTTCAATGCCTTAGCATTGAGAGCTCTAAAGCAACTCATCAGAGTTGGGAAACAGTTCAGACTAAATGCATGAAAGAGATGGGGAGGAGGATAAATCATTAAAATCATCCTGTTTCTCTCCTACCAAAACACACTTCACCTTTAGGAAATATATTACCTACTGATTCTCTACTGTGAAACTGACATTTTTCACACAGTCAAAATATTTTAAAATGCACAAAATCGGTCTTATAGATCATTTCTCAAAAATCTGTTCTTTGAATACATAACATTAAAACTTAGGTTTCAGAAAGGTAGAAGTTTGAAGTTTCTATTGTTCATATTTCAAGATTCTTCATTGCAAATTGTTTTGATGATAGCTAATTAAAACTATCATTTTTAAAAATTTTATTGAAAACTATTCTACCAAACAGGAGAAGACAGTCAACATTCATTTTAAATACAGTTTATATCAGCCTTTGGTGTCAGCAATAAATGTAAAGAACAATAAAATTATTAACAATTATGATAAGAACAATATGTCTTTTTCTAAGACAGTAATGGTTTTCCATGCATGTTGCTAGAAGAAGCAAATTTATCACTGTCTTTAATTTTAACAAAACTGTCCTTTATTTTAATGTCTCAGAATTAAAATCATTTGCCAAGACTCTAAAGAGATTATCATATATATAAGGTTAATCACAACTTTTTTCATATTTAATTATGCTTCCTTCTAAAGAATAAGTATTGTTCATTCAATTAACTTCATTTTACAGTTGGCACATTACAGGGAATCACTGAGGCAGAAGACAATGCAGAAAGGGGGATGGAGGTGGGGAGGCAACCCAGAGTAAACAGTCCTCAGCAATTCCAAGTCAGCTACTCCACTTTTACTTATCAAAATGTCTTCAGTATTTCATTAATATCCTTCTTTTTAAGCACTGTAAGAAACACAGGGTGTAAGTCTGATACACTCTTACTACTTCTAGACTATGCAGTAGCACAGTGTATAAATTCACTTGGCTGCTATGAGTGACAACTTGAATTTCTTTAATATATAGTTACTTTCTCTGAAATTAAACAATTAGTAAGCCAGCAGCTATGTGAATCATAAATTATTCATACTTACTATACCAATGAACATTAATCAATTATAAAGAGATACAGAAATTAAGACCAAGAGAAAGAGTCAACCATAGCCTTTTAATATTGAGACTCTGTTAAACCAGTCTCTTTAAACATATTTGATTTGTATAATAACATCAATATGCACAACTATGCTTGTGCCTGAGTTTCCAAGAAAATAACCAATTTATGAGTATACACATGCTGTCAACCAGTAACAAGCAATACTCATCACAATTCTGTAGTCTTTGAGTAAAAGGGCTTATTAGAGTTCTTTCAAATTATTGTACCTTATCAAATATTTAGTGTTAACTCTCCTGGCTTTCCAAAGAATTTGAAGCATACTGAAAAGCATCATTAGAATTCTTTTGTAGTTTGAATACCAATAACTCTATACCAATACATGTAAAATTATAATGATCACAAAAGCAAAAACATCTACCTGGACAATAGCCCAAGTCAGTCAATTGTAATTCACTGCATCATTAATGGACACAGGTTCAGCAACAAATTCACAACTTACAATCACCTAATGAGATGTTTAACTTGCTTATCCCTAACACATAAGGTTTCTATATTATGCAAGTACCCATTCTGATTAATTTATTTAAAATCAGTCAGGGAAAGATCTATATCTTCTAGTCTACATTTTACCAAGAGTAAAGCAACAGAATAATAAAAAGTATATATAGATGGCAAATAGGGACTTAAATGGGGAGGTGGAATTAACCAGAGTAAGAAAATTGGAATAAACATTTGGTTATAGCTATCAATCAAATGTTGGTGTCAAGTATTATTCAGAAATAGAATATAAACTGTTCTTCAGTTGATGCTCTTCAGCAGTAATGAGCCTGTTTCTCACCCCTCTAAGAAGAGGAAAGGGTCATTGACGGCTATCATTAGATTTCCTATTTCACTGTTCCTTGAAAACTGGAGAAAATGTAGAAGTGATGTTTTTATCATGGGAAATTAAGGGAAAAATGTATTCTACTTTTCTTGTGTCTTTAGTTAGAATTATTTTTATTTTCTGTGCCCTTGAACATGAGTAGAGATATGACACCTGTTCCTTGGGCTAATGTGATGTGTATTTAGTTCAAGAAGATAATCAAAGAAGTACTTTAAAAAAAAAAAATCTTCAGTGGCAATGTAGCACCTTTTGCTATTTGAGATGGGTGAGGAACAGAACCAGGACAGTTCCACTGGCACTCAGAAAATTTCATGACTACAAACAGTTCTCATTCAGCAGGCATAACAATGCGAAACCTGAAAACTCACATGATCAGTTTGAAAAATCAAACATGGTAGCACTTTCTTATAGAACCAATTGACAGATATCTAAAGAGTTCTTAATCCATATTATCACTATGTTAAGTGCTATGAGAAATGTAGAAAGATATCAAACACAATTACTATAATGTAAAAATGCCTGAAATTTCATTAGAGGATTAATTTCTAGTAGTACAAAATAATAATACTCTACAAACAAACAAGTTACAGGCGGTAAATGATGCTATAGATAAAACCACTACTGCTAAAACACGAACAAGGTAGTTCTTCAGTGACCTACACCAATATGGTCATACCTTGTTAGAAGTGCAGAATCAGACCCCACCCCAGACCTAGTGAATCAGAACCTGCATTGTAGCAGATGCCCAGGTCTTGCGATTTGCATGCACATTCAAATTGGAGAATCCCCATCTTAGACATTTTCACTGGAAAGTTAGTACCTAAATCAATTGTTAACTTAACTAGCAGGCCAAGAAAGTTAGAGAAAAAGGAGCCAGAGAATTTTAGGCAAATAGTCAGAAGAAAACAAAAGCATAGCATTAGAAAATCTGAGACATGTTCCAGGAAGAGTTTAGCTTGCCAATTTTAAAATTATTTTTATTTGTATGATTTTCTGAGACAGGGTCTTGCTCTATTGCCCAGGCTGGAGTGTAGCAGCATGATCTTGGTTCACTGCAATCTCAACCTCCCAGGTTCAAGCAATCCTCCTACCTTAACCTCCCAAGTAGCTGGGACTACAAGTGCACACCACCATGCCCAGCTAATTTTTTTTTTTTTTTTCTGTAGACCTGAGGTTTCACTATGTTGCCCAGACTCGTCTCAAACTTCTGATCTCAAGCAATCCTCCCTTCTGGGCTTCCCAAAGTGCTGGGATTACAGGCATCAGCCACTCTGCCTAGCCTATAACAGCTGGCCAGTTCAGCTAGGGCAGGCTTTTTTTGGAGTGGCAAAAGTAAAACCTTGAAATATAGAATGGATCTGGGTAGGAAAATTAGGCTGAGGGGATCCAATGAATGTGTATAAACAGATGGGTGCTTTTGTAATAAATATAATTCACTTTTCAGGTTCTACCCTTCAGAACTCATCCGCTTAGCTACTGTAAGCATTGCTGCTGGTGCCTTAGTTGAGTCCTTCTCCGAAAATTGCCCACAGACAAAGAGAACTGCTTCACCCAAGTTTACACCTCCATCTGGAAGTAATTCACGTCCATTGGCTTGTTGATACAGGGTTACAAATGCCTGTCCTCCTGGACATCTTTGAATAATCATTCCAGTTTTAGAGTTCCCTGTATGAAATGTTATCTGGTATAAATGCTTCGCTTTTAGATCTCTCTTTTTACCCAGTCTTACTTTTCTCATTCTCTTGCAGGTGTCATTCCAAGACAGCTTCCTAATACATTTCGTGCACAAAATTCTCCATATCAGAGTCTGTTTTCCAAAACTTGATCCAATACAATTTTCTTCAAAAACATATAGCATCACTAAAAAGTGTATAATTAGTTCATCTGGACAATTTTATTCTGGTATTGTTCATTAATTACTTTATTAATATGCTTTCACTACTCATCTAATATATGCATTTCTTCTGTATTTTATTTTAGGTTCAAGAGTACATGTGTAGGTTTGTTATATAGGTAAATTGCATGTCAGAGGGTTTGATGTAAAAATTATTTTGTCACCAAGATAATAAGCATAGTTCAAAATTGGTAGTTTTTTCTTTATTCCCACTCACTTCTCACCCTCTACACTCCAGTAGGCTCTGGTATCTTTTGTTCCTAGCTTTGTGTCTATATGTACTCAACGTTTAGCTCACACTTATAAGTGAGAACATGCGGTATTTGGTTTTCTGTTTCTGTGTTAGTTCGCTTAGGATAATGACCTGCAGCTCCATCCATGTTGCTGTAAAGGACCTGATCTCATTCTTTTTTACAGTCACATGATATTCTATGGAGTGTATGTACCACATTTTCTTTATCAAATCCACTGTTGATGAGCATTTAGGTTGATTCCATGTCTTTGTTAATTTGAATAATGCTGCAGTGAATATACACATGCATGTGTCTTTATGGTAGAATGATTTAATCCCTTTGAGTATATACACAACAATGGGATTTCTGGGTCAAATGGTAATTCTGTTTCAAGCTCTTTGAGAAATCTCCTAACTGCTTTCCACAGTGGCTGAAGTAATTTACACTCTTATCAGCAGTATATAAGTGTTGCCTTTTCTCCACAAGGTTGCCAGCAGCTGTTATTTTTTGAATTTTTAAAAATAACCATTATGACTGGTGTGAGATGGTGTATCACTGTGGTTTTGATTTGCATTTCTCTGATTAGTGATGATGAGCTTATTTTTATATGCTTGTTGGCTGCATGACATGTCTTCTTTTGAAAAGTGTCTGTTCATCTCTTTGCCCATTTTTTAATGGGGTTGTTTTTGCTTGTAAATTTGTTTAAGTTCCTAGTAGATGCTGCATATTAGACCTTTGTCTAATGCAGTTTGCAAACATTTTCTCCAATTCTGTAAGTTGTCTGTTGATAGTTCTATAAGTTACTCTGTTGATATTTTATTTTGATGTGCAGAAGCTCTTTACTTTAATTAGGTCCCATTTGCCAATTTTTGGTTTTGCTGCAATCGCTTTTTAGCATCTTCATCCTGCAATCTTTGCCAGGTCCTATGTCCAGAATGGTATTTCCTGGGTTATCTTCTGGGTTTTGTTTTTTTTTTTTTTAATAATTTTAGGGTTTACATTTAAGTCTTTAATCCATCTTAAGTTTTATATATGCTGTAAGGAAGGGGCCCAGTTACAATCTTCTACATTAATATATACATTTCTAAAGGTAAAGAATATGTTATATCTTTTAAGAAAAATTTCCACTAAGATAAATGCTGATTTGGATACATGATATGCATTCATCTCATACTTTATGAATTAACAATATCAAATAAACGATATTGTTAATTTATAATGAAATCATATTGTTCATTTATGTTAAAATTTATCTGATATGCATAAGATAAGGAAGTAAAAATGTTAGAAAAACACTTATAAACTGAGAATTACCTATTTCTAAGACTGATTTTAGCCCTGGGTGTCATCCAAATTACCTCTTTTATGTTTCCCTGTTACAGTACTTAAGGTACAGTAGGTACTCAATAAATGTTGGTTGACTTAGTGAATAAATGAGTAACAAAATTTATATAGAACATGGAACCCACAGAGTACTTTACCTGTGTCCTCATTTAATCCTCCCAGGTAACTTTTAGGTAGCAATGTCAGCTATAACAGGAAATTAAGCACACACAGAAACACCTAAGTTTTCAAAAAGCATAAATTCCTAGGTTCACCCAGACATTCTGAATTAAAAACTATGGGTTTTCATTGCTTCTCAAACTTAAATGTGTATTAATTTACAACAAACTGCCAAGTAATTCTGGTGATCAGTGGTCCACATGGTGAGGAGTAAGGTATAGTCAAAAAAGTGACAAGTTAAAAAGCACATCAAGAAATTCTAACGTGTGGTTGCTCAGATTTTTTTTTTTCTTCAAGTTATGCCAGACTCTACTTCCAATGACTCTGACTCAGTCCAGAGTCAGGGTACTGACTTTTTAGCCAGGATTGAGAACCACTGCTATAGATTTTGCTGCAGCATAAACACCTATGAAATGGTAGAAGCAAGACTACACCTGGATCTCATTCTAGTATTTGTCTTTTCAAAAATCCCATACTACCTCCCTGAGGGTAAAACAGGGGCTCTGAATTGCCCTGTTTGCAATCAAGTTCTGTTATACTCCAGTTAGCATATGAAATATACAATAGCCACTCTTACAGTTTTTAATTTCTAAAAGTTACATAGTAAAGGGCAGATAAGTGAATCAGAAAGTGAAAATGGGTAAATACGATTTAATTACTGTCAGAATTCACTGGTGAAATTGTTGAATCTTTAACACATCCTTCCCCTAGGCATTCCAGAAAATAATTCTATATAGTTATAAATAGTTATCTGAGCAAACATTTCATCATCTCTGGAAACTGCAAATTTCCAAATTCCTTCTATATTTGGAAAATATACAGTGCCTCTTACCACTCCCCAATTCCCCTGCAAAATTCTTCCTAATAGAACTACTAATAAAATTTTGTACTTATATTTTTACCCTTTTATTGGATTGAAACCCACAAATATTTGCTTGAAAAATTATAGTCACCCATCATGACATGAGAAATATAGCCACAGTTAGCCACGTGTGCATGACATCAATTTTTCAACATAATGTAGCAGGCGGTAAAGCGCAAAAAATTCAGCTGAAATCTCAGCCACTAGATGCCGCTGAAGTGTCTGGAGGCCTAGGAAGTGAATTCTCCAGAACTATAAAGGCTTACATCTTGGAAAATAAAATGCTGTTACTATGGTGACCAGCTGAGATTATGGATAATGAGAGTACCATGTTTTCCACTCTCTAAGGAGCTATTGTTCTCCACATATTGCTCTACGCTGAACATTGCTGACCTTCAAAATGTATCAAAATCATTGGTACTTTCCTTTCTAAAATAAAGGAAATTTCATTCAATACTTTTGTGTGAGTGAGAAGCTGTACACATCAATTATTCACACGTACATACACACACAAACACAATATGGAAAGAAACCATTATCCAAGGCATTTTTCTTATTTAGTACAGAAGTGTGATCGATGGCCTTAACAGTACCTGATGTCATAGTTTCTACAACTTTGTGTGATTCTGTATTTTTTAAAGTTCTTAGATCATCTATAAAGACAGATGAATTGAAAAAACTAGCTGAATACATGTCATCTAGATATGTAATAATATTACATATCTACCTAGCATATTACATATGTATTAGGAATAATTATAGCAAAAATAACTTTTCAGTGGAACAGGGTACAAGAAATTTTCTGTTTAATTAGAGGAAACAGACACAAGTAGTTTTCTTCTAAGGACAGCAGTAGACAGGAAAACAGAATCACAGAGAAATAGAAATATTTTACATAAAACAGTTGAAAACAGACATGGAAAAAAGATAAAAGGATAAATTATGTTCATCGTTTACTAACAAGTTATTGATTTTCTCTGAATCTTTAATTTACTATATTCAATAGGAAGTCTGTGAAGTTAAAATTCATACATTTTTAAGAAATTAAATTTAAAGAAAATCATAAATGGATATTGTGAGGTTCTATAAGTCTCTCACCAAAAATATTCTTCCAAAATAATTACTTAAAATTGCATAGCCCAAGGAAATAAAAATTAATTAATATATCTCAAAATTCAAGTAAGGGAAAAATTAATGACCAGATTTTTCATGTCAGAAGACTTTACATAATTATTAATGAGTGTGAAAAAGTAATAAATATGTCAGTTTTCATAATATATGATGAGTTCTCATTATCCTGGAAAACTACACCAGTAATTCCTTTTAAAAACGATCCCTGAGCTGCATAAACCTAAAGTGAATTTGATATCCTTGAGTCCAGCTTCCAATGGCTTTAAATGATGCATAGAATTCATAGCTTGGTAAGTGGTTTCTTAACAGTAGTTGCATCTTTCAAAAACAAACAGAACATAGAGCTGACGGGAATATCTGGAAATAAATATCAAGGGATGTTGTTAGAATACTGTTATTGGAATCATGGTTTTTCAAAATACAGGAAATTCTGAAGCACAAGTTTGTGGCCATACCTATCCAACGGTCACTTCCATGAAAATGTAATAGAGACTATAAACAATAGCATTTTATGCCCCATAGTGTATTTTACTCTCTAATTTCCTAGTACTGCCATAATACAGTACCACCAAACTCAACTGCTTAAAGCAACAGACATTTATTATTTCATATTTCTGGAGGCTAAAAGTCAGAGATCAAATATCATCAGGACCCTGCTCTCTCTGAAATGTATGGAATAACCTTTCCTTGCATTCTCTCAGCTTCTGGTGGTTTGCTGGCAATTTTTGACATTCTTTGGTTTGCAACTGCATAATTCTAATCTCTACTTCCATCATCATGTGGTGAAATCCTTGTGTGTATCTGTCTTCACATGGACATCTTCTTGCAAAGACACCAGTCATTCTGGATTAGGGCCCCACCCTATTCCAGTATGATCTCATCTTAACTAATTACATCTGCAAACAACCTAACTCTAAATAAGGTCACATTCTGAGGTAATGGGGGTTAGAACTTCAATATATTCTTTCAGAGGGGACGCAATCAATCCAAAACACTCTTGCAATATCAGAAAGTGCTTGGTAGCACATCAAACTTTTTAAAACACCACCATTTCCTCCTCTTGGCTGGCAAAGCTTTGTAGGAGATCATGAGATTTATCATCAGCTTTATGATGCTATAATGTAAACATTAGAAATGGAATCGAAAGGATGAAAAGCAGGATGGACTAAAGACCTAAAAAGTGCAAAGAATTTTCCTATGGTCCATTATGACATCTACCTGCAATCAGGTAGAAATGTACCTAAATCAATTAATCTTCATATAGTGAATTTTTTTTTCCAGTTGTCATTGGCAGCTAAACAATTACCCTATGTGGATAGACATGAGTGAAATAGATAATTACTTTTAAGAAACATCTAATGATAATAATAATTTTGGCTTTATATTTTACTTGGGCATATATATCAATCACATGCCACTCTCCTAAGTTTCATACAGTTATGTAAATGAGGAAATGAAAACAAATTTTTAGCTTCATAAATCTTCAGATTAACCATAAGAGACTCTGGGGCTTTAATCTGATCAACTATGGGCAATCTAGTTATATTTAAGCAATGTGACTTTTTCAGACTTTCATCATGTATTCCTATCATATTCTCTTTCAACACTATCCCAAAAAAGAGAACACCAATGACCTCCAAAGTTTCAAAAGATCAAAAATGTGCTCACTCACCCATTGATTCATTTATCCTTTCGTCCTCATCCTTGAGGACCTACCAAATTCCAGACATTGTGATGGGTCCTGAGTTTAAATGCTCCCCAAGCCTGGCAATAAAACTAAACTGTGGTAGTATGCATGCTCTATCTTAGCTAGACTATCAAGCTTTCCCAAATACATACTGAATATATAGTAAATTCCTTGAATTTGAATTTAAAGAAGAATGCAAAGGGCATTGCAAAATACATATTTTGTACATTACACTTTGATTAGTTTTCCCGACAGTGAAGCTAATGTAATTTTCTTTTGGTTTTCAATAGAAACTTTGGATTGATTTTGCAAGTGTTTTTATGAAGAAGCAAATATGTAGCCACAATTCTAGCAGCCTAATGGCAATCACCTATATGTCCCATCAATGCCACAAATTAAACATTTTCAACACTAAACATACTTATTTGTATGCTACTGATTTATCTTATTGATACCATCACCTTTCCATCACCCAGGCTCAAAAACAATCTTTTCTCCTTTTTTTTTTTTTTTTTTAACATTCCCTTTGTAAGTCTTCTCATTCAGTTTCTCATTTTAATTGCACATTTTTAAAAATTCTATTCCCTTTCCTTTATGTCCACAGACACTATTCTCATTTCCTTTCTTAAACACTGGCATTCTAAATGTTCTTCCAACTTGTTTTTACAGCATATTTATCTCATTGAAGCACAAATCTGATCATGATATAACCTCAAATAAAAATCATATGTTTCTCCCCTTGGCACAGAGGATAAAGCTCTTTGTCTAACATTCAAAGCCCTCCATAATTGATCTCCTATCTCCATTTCCTATCTTCCGAATGCTCATCATATCCAGAACACTATTTTCAAACTAAAATAGCTGCTGTTAACCTGAGCATTCCTAACCCATGACATTACTGACACTGGTTCCTCAGTGAGAATGCTTTTATCTCATATCCAAATTCTGTTATTCAATCATAATACTTTTTTTTATTAATTATATGAAATGGGTGAGTGGATTCATTGCAACTAAATGATACACTTACAAGTCTTTCAAAACTCATACTTAGGTTTAATATATCAAACATATCTTAAGGAAATACGACGTTTTCAAAATTCCATAAATTGTTACCTAATATATTCCTTTCTGTATAACAAAAGTCATATGAATTTATAATCACTCTACTCTGAAATATTCCATAACAGAATTATCCAAGAAAGTACAGCAAAGAAAGAGTAAAACCATCTGTTAACAATTATATTTCTAATTGTCATTTTGTTCACATAACTCTATATGCATTAGCCTAGATAATATTTGCATATTTAATGTGTTTAATATGATTATAGAAGGTTGGTATGAAGCAAGAGGAAAAAATAAATATCCAGTTACATATTGTTAAGAAATTTGACATTTTAGTTTTGCTAAATAGTCCAGAATTATTGCTATCCAAAATAATTATTTTTACAATGAAGACTAAATATACAAATAGAAATGGTCAAATGTATTCTCATCTAAATGTGACTCTTTCAAATCAAAAATGTCTTTAAATTTTGTTTTATTTCTTATGATGTTTGAACTTATAAAGAAGTCTTTATTAATTAAGGATGATTTGGTAGTCAATTTTGTTTGATAACATTACATTAACATGCAAAAAGGTGTTTTATAATTTAACATTTTTGACACTACAGTGTGGGAAAAAGATAAATGTTTTTCTCCAGAAACAATCTTTTAAGACTTCTAGTCCCCATGGCAAATAAATGTACTTTGACATACATGATATGCACCAAATACATAGTAGTGTTTGATAAAATGTAGAATGAATAAACTAAAAATTTACCTGGACTCGTAATTAAGATAGGCATATCTGTAATGCAGATACTTAACAGGAGTTAACAGGACAAGTTCAGGGCAGCTGGTCTCTTGGATAGATCAGGCAGCAGTAACTTTTGCATGGGCTATTGAGGCAGGGGAGATCCAAGAGTCCAGAAGAGAACAGGAACCCCAGAAACAGCCATATATATTTAATGGGCCCTTTGTAACTGTTGGCTGCATCTTGAGTTTCACTTCCACATATTCAATTAACCGTGGATCCAAAATATTCAGGGTGGGGTAGGGAGGGGCGATGGCTGGCACTTGTAGTCCCAGTTACTAGGGAGACTGAAGTTGGATGTTCACTTGAGCCTAGAAGTTCTAGGATGTAGCGCACTATGATCCTGACTGGGAATAGCCACTGCACTCCAGCCTGGCAACATAGTGAGACTCCATCTCGTAAATTTTTTTTTAATTAATAAATAAAAATATTCAGTCAAAAAATTAAAATAACTATACAAAAATTTTAAAATAATGCAAATGGAGTAGATCAGGGCAGTATAGCAACAATTTATGTAGCATTTACATTGTGTTAGGTAACATAAGTAATCTGTAGATTATTTAAAGAATATACATATTCTTTAAATTACATAAGTTACATGTAAATACCATGCCATTTTATGTAAGGGACCTGAGACTTCACAAATTTTCATTTCCTGGGTTGGGGTCCTGAGGCCTAAAATCAATCACTGTTGGGTACTAAAGGAAGACTTTATTGGAACTAGATATGTGATTAGGATGACCACACATGCCAGTTTGTTCAATAATAAGTGTTCCAGCTTATACCTGCCATCTTTGTATTTTGTCTGGTCGAGGAAGTATTTCATTTTCTTGCTTTCAGTTTTTCAGAAAATTGTTTTCAATCGTTGCATTAAATTAAGATGCAATATCTCTTATACTCCAAGTCCACCACACCCTGTCTAGGAGTGCATGAGTCGTATGTATAGTGAATTGAGCTCTAGCAACTTTGCCGGACCCTTTCCAGATACAATCTAGCTAACAACACATTCCAGGACAGCATGCAAGTTGGTTACTGATAAACGTGTTCTAAGATGAGTAGCTAAAGTCTCCCTCTCAGCCTCTGGAGCTGGTGAGAGAAGTATTTGATGTTGGGTGGTTTAGTAAGCTATCTGCATACCAGACAATTTTTTCCATGTCCCACATTTTGGCCTATGAGATACACCTAACTCCCTTGCCACCAATAGCCTTGGCCTAAAATATATGCAAAACTGCCAGTTAATGTGGTGAGTAAATATTGTAAGAAATCATGAGATATGTTTTTAGAATACAGAGTCAGAGCAGTTACACTGTAGACTGCATAAACATTAGTTGGAGTGCACTTATTTAAATAATTCTGCCATTTATTATAGGGTGAAAATATATACCTATTTCATTGCTTGCAAATAAATCTTTTGGAGAATGAGCTCAAAAATATGAAAGTTTATGATTAATAAAAAGTATGGAATTTCTGTATCTCAAAAGGTTGATGATGGACATGAAACATCAACTAAATGTTTATGTATATATGTCATTCACTATGGGGCTCTGAGGATATTACTGACTAAACAAAAACCAGAACATACAAATTTACTAAAGAAATAATAACATCTTATTCTGATTAGAAGTTGTTTCAAGGAGACCATGCATAAGATTACAGATTTACAAAGAAATTAAAGGAGGTGCAGTTTCACACTTTCATGTGAAGCATGACTTTTCATTTAGATCAAATGACTGTTCTTCTAAGTTTATTTATTTTCAAACTAAGTTTTATTATGTACAATTGAAAAAGCAATACCTGTTTATATGTTGGACTCAATATTAGAATAACTTTGGTTATTATAATATTTATATCCTCTTTGTAGATATAAATATATCCTGTTTGTGAATATAAATGTATTCTGTTTGTGGATATTAATATATCCTGCTTGTGGATATTTATGTCCTGTTTGTGGATTCAGAATATATCTACTTATATCCTGTTTGTATGTAAGTGTTACCAAATGCTTCCCGTAAAATATAGATTACTTTCAAAATTAGAATTTTTTCCAACCAATTCACAGAATAAAACTTCAGATATTGGAAATGTACTATGCTGTATTGTAAACACAAAATTATTATGAATGCTGTTCTAAATTTACTTTAAAAGTTCAAATAATCAGGTAATTTTTTATTATATTTACATTTTGGTAGAATATATTTATGTAGGAATTAGTACATTTTACACATTCTTCAAAATCATTTATAGACCAATAAGAACAACAAATAAAATCACATTTTATGCATGTTTATAATGTAACTAGAAAATAGTAAATACAGGCTGGGCACAGTGGCTCACGCTTGTAATTCCAGCACTTTGGGAAGCCAAGGTGGGTGGATCATGAGGTCAGGAGTTCGAGACCAGCCTGGTCAACGCAGTGAAACCCCGTCTCTGCTAAAAATATAAAAATGAGCTGGATGTGGTTGTACACACCTGTAATCCCAGTTACTCAGGAGGCTGAGGCAGGAGAATGGCTGGAACCTGGGAGACAGAGATTGCAGTGAGCCAAGATTGCGCCACTGCATTCCAGTCTGGGTGACAGAGCTAGAATCCATCTCAAAAAAAAAAAAAAGAAAGAAAAAAAGAAAGAAAGAAAGAAAAAGAAAATAGAAAATACTACAAAATTTAATGTATAACTAAGGAAATACAGCAGAGGAAGGTCTATTAAGCAGATACTCAGCCTCATTTTTTTTTTTTTTTTTTTTTGAGACAAAGTTTTCTTCTTGTTACCCAAGCTGGAGTGCCATGGAGAATGTCAGTTCACTAAAAGCCCTGCTTCCTGGGTTCAAGTGAGTGTCCTGACTCAGCCTTCCAAGTAGTTGGGATTACAGGTACTCACCACCATGCCCAGCTAATTTTTGTATTTTGGGTAGAAGATAGGGTTTTACCATGTTGGCCAGGCTGCTCTCAAACTCCTGACCTCAGGTGATTTGCCTGCCTCAGCCTCCCAAAGTGCTGGGATTACAGGCATGAGCCACTGAGCTGGGCCTCAGCCTCACTATTAAGCAAAATGGAACAACGAGAAACTCAAAGAAAATGAAATGCCATATGTTTTCATTACTTTGTGGCGGGGGGGAAAAAAAAGAGCTCTAGAGCCCCTGAAGATGGAAAAGAAATCATGACCCCAATATCCTTTCCAAAAAGTACATGCAAATTCATCTTATACAAAAAAATGAACAAGATGAAAATATCATATAGAATTCCAATTTCCATTTTTAAATAATTATAATGCCCCTATAGAAAATAAAAGCTAGCCTTCAAAATAAGTCCTGCCTTCAAAATAATTTTAAACTGCCATTTAATACTCAAAATCAATGTAAAAAAATAAACCACGAATGGGAAAAGAACATAAATTTATAATTTAGAAAAAAACTCAAAACGAAGATGTTTGGGGAAAAGGAAAATATAAAAAGGTTACAGCATTTAGGCAAGAATTGGAAATAAATATTACATTGGAGTTTTTTTTTAAAAAAAACTAACATAGAAAGCACAAAAGCATAACAGGTGAAGCTTTTAGAAAAATGAAAGATGGAAAAGAGAAAAAAATTAGAAACAAAATGCATGAAGAAAGAAAATAAGAATTTGGATATAATGATAAAGGTAGAAAACATGGAAATTCAACAAACATATGACAAATGTCCGCCAAACTAATGGCAATGGAACACAACAATGTTGAAAATCACAGATCAAAAAAAAAAAAAAGCCCCAGTAATAAAAATCTTGAAACTACTTAAAGAGGAAAATTGACCTAAAATGGCCAACACCAAACATATTTTTGTAAAACTATTGAACTTTAAAAATATTTTCTTACTGGCAAAAAACAAATCAAGTCTCCTAAAGGGAAAAATCAGATTGCTTTTAGTCTTTTTAAAAAGCAACACTTTATGCTAGATGTCAATGGTGTAACATATTTTAAATACTGAAAAAAATAAAATAGAATTCACAAATTTTATACTTATGCCACACTTATCTTTAAGCATAAAATCCTCAGACAACGTGTTTGAAATAATAGAATTGTAAAATATTGTTCCTGTGTCTTTTCTAAGAATACAAAGAGAATGTGCCTCAAGCAACTGGAAAATCTAAAGATTATTAACATAAAGTCTAATGGAACCTTGGGTCCTGATCCTACCATTAACATGGTGAGCACCTGAGGAAGGTTCAAATGCAACATCTTGCTCATCATCATTTCAAACAAGACCAAACAGAGCACTGACTTGTTCCTTTGTGTTTTAAGATCTTGAGCTGCTGGGAACCAACTCTTGCAGAGGTTCTGATCTAAGTTACTTGTTCTGTACATATTATCTTTCTTATCTAGCAGCTCCCATTAGGAAGTTCTGGAAGCTGTGTGAGTTATCTCAATTTTGTCCACTAAGCTTCTACAGGAAGTAACTGTGTTATAAACATCTTATGCCACTGTACTTACACTTCAAAAATATGAAATTATTTTATTTCGCAGCAGATTTATTTTCACAGTTGCCATGATTTTCTAATTTTACCTTTTCTCTTTCTCTCATTAAAGATCCATTTTCAAAAAGAAGAATGAAAAAGAGGAAGAGAATTAAGAGGAGAAGGAGGAGGAAGGGAAGGCGGAGAAGGAGGTGGAGGGGGAGCAGAAAAAGTAAAGAAGGAGACAGTGAGGGAGACAAGGAAGAAGAAAGAAGAAGGGGAGAAGGAAGACAGAGGGATAGGAGGGGAAGATGGGAAGGGAAGGAGGAGTGTGGGAGGGTGACAAAAAGCAAGGAGGACAAAGGGGAGGAGGAAACAGAGAAGGATTGGGAAACAGGATGAGGGAGAGGGATAAAAAATGAAAAAGAGGAAAAAAATAAGGGGGAAGAGAAAGAGAAAGAAAAAGAAATCAAAAGAAGAAGAGGAGGGGAAGAATAACAAATAGAAGGAACTATGAATTCAGTAACTACACAGTGACAATGAGATTAAACCTCAGGGCAATATTAAAGTCAGACACTCCTGTGTAAGTGATAGGGACAACGAGAACTGCATATTAGAGTGACCAGGTTACAAGGCAAAGAGCAGCATGAAGGTAATTTTAATATCCAACAAGGAGACTTTGTGAAAGTGAAAAAGGAGACTCAAAAGGCCAGACGTCTCAGTGATATAGCCAGCTGGGGTTCAGAAAAATAAATTTTTCTATTATGTCTATCATTTTATTGTTTCTTCAGGTTGATTAGGCCTAGAGACCAGGAATTATATTAGATTGAAAATCACACAAATGAAAACATTTTTGTTTATACTATTCCATGAAAAAGTTAACCAATGACATGAATAACAAGCCAAATAAATGGCTCAACACCAGATTTACCCTACCTTTGGCATTATGAGAAATATACTTGTGAAATAATAACATTTAATTGGTACAGACAGAACTTATCTTGGCATCCTCTGCATGTTTGCAGCATATAGAATACTTAAAATTAACAAATTGCATTTTAGTGTGTTGTGTCTCAGAAACGCATCCCTCCACTTCCTTACATTCTGCAGGCAGAACCCACATGGCTTAGTTCATTTTGCTCAGTTCTAACAGAATCCTTGAGACTAGATAGTTTATAATGAACAGCAATTTATTTTCTTATGAGTCTGGAGGCTGAGAAGTCTATGATAAAGGCGCTTGAATCTGGCAAGGGTCTACCTGCTGCATCATCACACAGTGGAAGGCAGAAGGGCAAAGAGACAAATGCGGTCCAAACGCGCCCTTTGTAACAACACTAATCGCACCCATACTGGCAAAGCCCTCATGGCCCAATAACCTCCCAAAGATTCCACATCCCAACATACACACAGGGGCAACCAGGTTCAACATGAGTTTTGGAGGCAATAAGCATTCAAACCATAGCACTGTATAGGCTTAAGTTTGTCATTTCGTGTATCAAATATGAATTAACGGACTGTTCAAAAGTGAGAATTTCTGTTCTTTTAGGAAGGCATTAGGTAGTCAAAATCTTTTGTAAGCTCATGTTAAACTATAAAAAATGTATACTTCAAAAAATTTTTCTTTTTTATTTTTATTTTTATTGATAGATAATATTTATACATATTTATAGAGTACGTGTGATATTTTGTTACTTGAATGAAATGTGTTATGATCAAATCAGTGTATTTAAGGCATACATCACCTTGAATATTCATAATTTCTATATATGAAACATTTCAAGTTTTTTCTTCTAGCTATTTTGAAATATGCAAAACATTGATGTTAACTATAGGTATCTTACTCAGCTATCAAACATTAGAACTTATTGCTTTCCTCTGAGTTAGTATACCCACTATGGAAAACAGTATGGAGATTTTTCAGAAAACTAAAAATAGATCTACCACAGCATATAGCCATCCCACTGCTGGGTATTTATCAAAAAAAAAAAAAAAAAAAAGAAAAAGAAAATCAGTACATCAAAGGGTTGCCTATACCCTCATGTTTATTGTGACACTATTCATAATAGCCTGTATATGGAAATAATCTAAGTGTCCATAAGTGGATAAAGAAAATGTGGTATATATACACAATGGAATGCTATTCAGTCATGTAATTATTTTTAAAATGAAAGTAACTAAATGAAATACGCACCTACATAATATTAGCCTATGTGTATACCTATCTATTACCTATTAAAAGTATCATGATAAATATAACTAATATTTTGCAGAAAAGTGATCGTAAATTTTCAGTAGAATTTCTCTTTCCTGGAACTAAAATATTTGCAATAGGAAATATATTCTGTTAATGTTAGATACTATCAGTTAAATTAGCTTTGAAGAAAAAAAATTGCTAAAACTTGGGAAATATTTGGGAACTAAGAGGCACATAGTATAATTTGTAATTTTAAATAAATACAAATGTCGCTTTTTAGAATTTTGTAGGCTTATATTTCCATATACAGAAACTAGAAATTGGGTTAAGTGTAGTATCCCAAATAAAACAAAAATGTTTAACTAATACGCCAAAAGTATAATTATGCATCTATTTGTCCAAGGACATTTTTGCCAAACTTTTGAAAGTTTACAAAAAAGAAGGAAACAATTATACAATGATGCCTTTTCTGAAGGCCAGCTGTTACTTCAAACTTCTATTTATTAAATGGCTTCTATATATTTGTCATAATTCTACATTCTTTGTTACCCAGTTCATCTCAAATCCAAATAAGACTTTTCATTTCAGCTTTTCAAATAGGGTGATTAAGGTGGAAATTTTTAAATGACTTGTCCATGTTCACACAGATTGTAGGTGTCAAAACTGAAATTCCAATGCATATCTGTCAGAGACCAGTTCACACTCTTTTTACTATGCTATAGGAATATGATTTACTTTACAAAAAAGTTCATATTTTTAAAAAATTTCAGATAACTTTTGCTTAAAAGAGGCTCCTCCTTCAGATTTTTAGATAGAATTTACAAGAATTAATTCTAGATAACTTTAGCTGAAAACTCTAGAGACAGAGAAGCATACACTCTTTATGCAAATGAAGGAATAGTGAAGACAATAACGATAGAAGGGAGTTTGAACTCTGGAAGATCCAGGTTACTTTCCAGTGTTGTCCTTTAAAAGAGCAGTATCATCGTTATCAGTGGCTATTGTTAATAAACACACCAGACATCTTGTTACTTACCTACCTTTCACAGTAAAAGAGTATCTTTACCCTGGGCTAGAGAGTCATCATATACTAACCATCAATTTCAGCTTTTTGTTTTCTTTTATGTGGTGTCCTGAGCCTAGAGAATATACAGGAATTTCTCTGTGGAGTAAGACAAATCTAGATTCAAATCCTCCCTTCTCTCACTTACTACTTAGAGCACAGGACATAGGAGTTAGTATTTAGTCATTCTCAGCCTTTGTCCCAGAGTGATGAAATTAATAGGTACTACATAGAGTTATGGTGAAAATTAACATAACTCTGGTATGAAAGCGTTTAGCCAAATCTTGGACTCATAGCAAGCACGCAATAAAATTTAGTCACTTTGCTTTCGGTCTTTTTTCTTTTGTTTTAACCTTATAATGCTTAGCAAAGTACAATTTTCAAAAAGTTATAAGTGTAACTCCCAAGCAAATAATAATTGAGCATGTGCCAGAGGTTTCATTCTACCTTTTAATTAATGAGGAATCCAATAAGATGTTAAGACTGGTTCAAAAAAGAACTTAAAAGACACATATATGTTGGCAGTCAATAATACTAAAAATGAGTTTGCCAATGAATGCAGAACTTAATATAAAATTTTTAAAACTTTGGTGTTTTTTCGCATGTTCTCACTCATAGGTGGGAATTGAACAATGAGATCACTTGGACACAGGAAGGGGAACATCAAACACCGGGGCCTATTGTGGGGAGGGTGGAAAGGGGAGAGATAGCATTAGGAGAGATAACTAATGTAAATGATGAGTTAATGGGTACAGCACACCAACATGACACATGTACACATATGTAACAAATCTGCGTGTTGTGCACATGTACCCTAGAACTTAAAGTATAGTAATAAAACAAAAAAAATTGGTGTTTTCATGTTTGGCAATAAAATGTGATATTTGGGATTATATTTTTATGGGGTGAAAATCAATTGTTTCTCTACTAGACAAAATGTGTTTGTCTTGCTATGGACAAAAATCATTTGCATTGCTATTTGTTTTCTACAGGCTGACATCTACCCCTACTGAGTTGTAAAATAGCTTAGTCAATGAAAAGTTAATCAAATGTGCACACTCCTTTACAATCAAATAATCCCAGGCATTCCATTAGACAATGCATAGGCCTTTTCTAAAAGAACACCCAGAGTAATTTCTTTGTGCATTCTCAAACCTTGTACATGCTGTATAAAGTAGAAAACTTTGGTTTTGAAAATTCTTAGTTTCTGAACAAATGATTCCTAAGACTCCATTATCTCTACAAATATACTTTTAACAGTATAGGTAAACTATATACTTTTTTTCTCATGTATTTGTATCTTTCTAAGTCTTGTATTTTGATAGTGTGTCTATTACATTGATTAAAGAACTAGTCCAGATGCATTTCTGGCTCCTTATTAACTAACTGAATGATAACAGGCAAGTCGCTGTTGCTCTCCAAGCCTCAGTTTCCACCTGTGAGAAATGCAGATAGTAAAGACAAATATTTTAATTGTTGTAAGGGTTAAAATGAAGTAACACATGCAAAATTTTATAAGCATTTCTGAAATGTGATAATCATTCAGCAAATATTTTTATGTCATTGCAATGTCCTTGAAAGTTGAGATATGGAAACAACGTCCATTGAGTGTTTGCTTGCACAGTAGCCGGTAGGTGAAAATGGGAAGAGAAGCAAGTAATAGAAGTTCTAGAAATTGACAATAATGATAAATGTGATGATGAAGTATACTTGAGGACCAGATCAAAATTGTGGTTCAAAAATCAAAAGGAAGTGCATTTACTGTTTTTAGCTGAGTAATTTTCTTTCTTTAATTAAATGGTTCCATGCATTTTCACTCAGAAGACTCAGTTATAAAATGGAGATAAAGGTAATTCATTAGGCCAGGCATGGTGGCTCAGTCTGTAATCCTAGCATTTTGGGAGGCCAAGGTGGGTGGATCACTTGAGATCACGAGTTCAAGACCAGCCTGGCCAATGTGGTGAAACCCCATCTCTACTAAAAATACAAAACATTAGGTGACTATGGTGGTGCGCACCTGTAATCCCAGCTACTAGAGAGGCTGAAGCAGGAGGATCGCTTGAATCTAGGAGGTGGAGGCTGCAGTGAGCCGAGATTGCACCACTGCACTCCAGCCTGGGTGACGGTGTGAGATACTGTCTCAAAAAAAAAAAAAAAAAAAGATAATGCACTCAAAGCAAAGAACTTTGCTTCACAAAAATGATAATCACCAAAATAATGTTACTTTCACACTGTTGATTTATTTTAATATAGGTTACATTTGGAGTTTATTAATTTATGGAAAGAAAATTAATTCTAACTCAAGTTTCTTTCTTTTGCTTCTTTTTTAACATATAAAATATCTCACTCCCTTATAGTCAAGAATTCCCAGAGGTTAAATGGTTTGATATAGAAGGTAATAAGTAACCAGCCCCTCAAGTGAGACTGGTACAGAAGGGATATGCCAAAAATTACTACACGGTTACCTCTGTCTCTCTACCATGTGGCCCAGAAACACATTCTGCTACAGCACAGAACCATGTATAACAAGTTAAACTCAGGTCTCTAGGTTTTTATTTTGGTGTTTTGTTTTGTTTTGTAATGTTTTGCTTTTTACCCTTCAAAAATAAGGATTAGAAAAAAAAAAAAAAAAAAAAAAAAAACAGTATAATGTAACCTGATATCTTTGGGAAGAATAGTTACATGTTTATTTTAGGAAAATAATTATGCTAGGATTTCAACTTAAAAGTTCTATAATTGCTTAAAGTTTCATGACATATCAGAATAAGGTTACAAAATGATGTTTTAACCCTCACCCTTTTAAAAAAATATATAAAACTTGACAAAACACACTAAATGTTATAAAGTATATCATTGGCAGAGATGACTCATATACATAAGAAAAGTCTCTATTTGCCCTGTAACTCAGAAATGTACAAATATAGAACACATCTTATGTGGGAAACAAAATTTCTATGTCCAAAGCCATGAAATTACTAACGAATAGCCAACATTTTAGTCTCATAAATTAACCAAGCCATATCACATGATGTTTGAATTACAGTTCTTTAATATTTTACTGCATAATTAAGCTGTAAATATGTAGTCTTTATATAATTCCATGGTTTGAAATTTAATTCCAAGTTAGAAAAGATTTTATAGTATATATTATTTAACCAACCACATTTTATTTTTGAAAGTAGTTGTGTTTTAAGCAAAAAAAGAAAAAAAAAAAAAAGAAGAAAAATCTCAAAGCAAACAAAATGGGGCAAAGTTTTGACTTGCTTTCAACATTATACATAATAAATGTTTAGAATAAGTTGTTAGATAAATATGTTAGACACTGAAAAAAATAGAAAATATAGGAAATAAATGTAAAACTTTTATTATAATTTAACCAGAAAAGCTACTGAAACTCTTTTTCCAATTCATTCATTTAATCTACTACTTTTTTGGACACTCAGAGCAAGCAAGCTAAAATGCAAATTAGCTCATAATTTGAAATAAATGCATATTCAAATGCCAAATTGGGGCAAATCAAAGATATAACTGTGGCCTTATGAATCAGAAAAGAAAGAAAATTAGATGGAAGACACATCTTACCAGTTTTAAAATGTCTTCTAAAGGCTAAATTTTCTAATTCTTTGTCTTCTCTGAGCTTCCATAAAAAGATTTTAAAGGGCATTGTAGGCTAACATAAAAAATGTACTACTAGGCTTAAAATGTCTTAAGAATATTATCTGCTTAGGAGATGGAATCGGACACTCAGTTCAGTGAATCTGTAGTCACTTTTCTAAAACAGCAGATTTTGGCTTTGCACCCCATGACAATTTCTTTGTCCAAGCCACACTAAAAATAGGTCTTCGTATAATGGAAATGTTGAGACCTTAACTACAGCAATGTGAGTGAGCACCACTATAATAAGGATTTCTCATCAACTCTTGGTTTACGTTATATTAACATATGAAAAAACTATTTAAACATTAAAATTAATACATCATAAAACAATGGTAATACTTCATACAAAATATAGTTTTATTTAAATCACAAATACTCACAATAGCTATGAATATCCCCATTCAAATTGCTATCATGAATATTGTATAAAATGAGAAGAATAAACTAAAAGTAAAATTAGAATACTCCTTTATAAATTATAATATGTCAAGCTAACAAATGGTAGACTTGTCATATTGAGCAACTAAATGTCTAAATGATCATTCAGCACTCATAGTGTAGGAAGAAAAAAACATGGGCTTTGTTGCCTCTAAAGCAGTTGCTCGATTTTTCATACTGTCATTCTGCTCTATTAGCAAAGCCTAACACAATTAGGTATGAATATGCAGTAATAACATGCAAATTGTTCCCTCACAATTGCCCTAAGGCAGCAGTCTCAGCCTTTCTAAGCTTGATTCCTTCTATATCATTACAGGCTTGGCATAATTCATCAGAATAAAAAATACCTTAGCCTTATTGCAAGTGGCCAGCTAGTAAAATCACCGCTAGTTGTTAACCACTCTCCCTCGATGGTTTTGTTAGCGATGCTTGTCCCCAGCTCCCTGCCACTCCTGCACTTGTACATGTTTCCCTTGGGTAATGTTAGACACTACATTTGAGCCTGCCAGAACAATTAACCCTACTGTTAATTAGAATGAAATGTCAGGCGCACAGATGGTACAAGCTGGCACCCTGCCATCCCGCCAACTGCTGCTGAAAGCAGCTACCCTACTGCTGACAGCTGCTCAGCCATGTCCCAAACCAGCAGATGTCAAAACTTTCCAGCTGAGGAAGGTTAAAAAAAGCAAAGAGGAGGGGTTTCTCATCCCAGCAGCGATGATGACTGTTTTAGTGCTATTGTATCTATTACCTGTTGTCATACTGTACCAATCAAGAGGAAGTCTGCAAGCAGAGAGACACAAATTTAAAATAATGATACTAATCATCATAACATAAATAAACACAATATGGCTATAATTCAATACAAGTATAAAAACAGCACTGGCAACAAACAAAATCACTGAATGTTTTCACTAAGTTCACATAAGTTGAGAGGCATATTTTCACATACATTTTTAAACAGAAAAGAATATTTTAACATTCCCAAATCAGGTAATTTAAAAGGCCACAAAATATTGCCCATTTAACCTTTAGACAAAATATCCACTTTGCTTCCAGAAATCACACCTAGGGGTAAAATTGTTATTTTTCCTGGTGTCTTGTGTTGTTCATAATTTATGAACATAATTTTTGAAATGATAATTTATGTTTCCATCTATCCTCATACACATATATGTGGCCACCAAAAAGAGATAACAAAGGATTTTCCATGAAAAATATCAAAACTAAAGTCTGATTAGAGAATACATTTGCAACTGCATATCATTTTGGTTAGAAAACAGCTTCAGAATTTTGGCCTGAATGTTGTGTTAATCTTGTAGCTAAACAAACAATTAGTGATCTTATTATGAATTACTTGGAAGTGCAAGCTCCTTCTAAACACAAGAGGACTGGACCATAAATCCCTAATACTTAGTTTTGAGATAAGAAAACAATTTTGTGTTGCTGATTGCTATTAAACATGGAAAGTGGAGAAGTGTGAAAGTAATCTCTTTTCAATTATGCTATTTTGAGTCATTCTCTTTAACAGCATGAATGCAGGTGGATATTATAACTTAAATGCCACAGGAAATATGCCATAAAATTTAAAGTTTATGTTTCTGCTATTTCTACTTCAATCAGACATTATTTATTGATAAATTATTTATTCAACATTTCCTAAGTATGTACACATACTGAAAAACACAATGTAAAATCTTTTGAACATTCAAAAGGAATTAAAAATTATTCACGTACTAACTGCTCATTCTAATCAGGCAAAAAGAAACATAACACAGATACATGGACCATGTATAATTAGGATTCTTCTGTCATGCATAACCAAAGTTAACTATACTTTGAAGATACCCATCAGGGCTTTTCTGTCCTGCATAACCAAAATTAACTTAACCTAAAAGGAGGTTTATCAGAAAAGTATGAAATGGTTTATAGTAAATATTTTTGAAAAGCAGAAAGGCGGCTTGGAAAAGACAGGGACAGCTTAAGGAATGAGGTGGCAAGAACAATGGGCAAACTAAGACACTAAGATGAATCAGCTCAAATCATTTCTTCTAGGAATGTAAAAGTTCCCCTGGCCTACTTTGCTTCATATGCCTAAGCATGATATGCACACTGTAGCTTAATTAATGATTCCAACAAGACTGAAACAAAAGTTTAGTTTGTTACTATCTGAAAATGGGCAAGTAAGTACTATGTGTCAAAAAACATCAGTGTCAGATGACCAATATCTTGTGATGTCACTGCTAATGGATGCCATGAAGAGATTTGATGCAATCTTGGTTAAAACTACAGAGAAGATTATAAGGGAGGGGATAAGTAGGCATTCCAGGTATAAAAGCGAGAGTAAATCAAATGTTGCATGGTGAGATAACAAGCCTGGAATATTTGAGCATTGAGCATCTCACTAAAACAAGCCAGTACCATTAATAAAACAGTGACAACTATGACTACTACTACTTCTAGTAATTTATTCTACTTATTACTACATTTGTACAGCATTTTACCATTTATAAAGTACTTTCTGAGAGATTCTTCTTTGATTTTTACAATAGCCCTGAGAAATATGTTACACGTAGTGACTTTTTATATATAAAGAATCAAGAGGTATGTTACAGATACACTAGAGTCAACATATGAACATACTATCACTAACACACATGAAGAATTTGATGTTTGTTAGATATACCTTAATGCTCAGAAAGCTAGAATTCTTATTTCAGCTTTTTTTTTTTTTTTTTTTTCTGGAAGCAATCTAAATAAAATGTGTTATATGCTATTTCACATTTCATTATTTTTCAAAAATATCATTTGATTAACTATCAAATGTCAGGCAGAAGTCTAGACACCAAGAATAGTGAAATGAGATATAGTCCTGTTTTCAAGGAATTTAGAATCTAATATGAAGAGACAAGTGAAGAAGTATGAATGTTGTTTATCTTTGTTACAAAAGAGACAGGATGAAGTCTCGTGGACACAGGACACAGATAGGTCAAGTCCTACAAAGGAGCCGTCAAGAAAGAGTTTTGAAAGCTATATGACTCAGTATACTTGAAAATCAATTTGTTTCAGAGATTCACAAAATATCACTTAGCATACAAAAGGAGAACAAGAAAGATAACTGAATTAAAATAAGTACAAAGACCCATCAAAAATGAATCTGCCCCTAAAATGCACAGACAATACATTAAACACGTAAAATGCTTGTGGTTTGAATGCTGTTTGTTGTAAAATGTCTCTTTTAAAGTAATAATACTAGCATGCTATTAAATCCAGAGTATGTGTTCAACTGGAAAATATTTTAATTTAAACTACCTCTTGAGATTAAAATAACATATTAAAGATGCACATGGTATAATTTTGAAGTGTCCCTTGACTTCCACAGAAGTTCCAATACTGAAAAAAATATGATAATTTTAAATGACATAGATAGGGACAAAAATAATTGAATATTTTTGCTGCAATAAAAGTAAAAATAACTCTTGCCCATTCAAAATTAAAGTATATGCATGTACATTTATATTTGTATGATTTTATTATCACTGTTAGAGTGTAGTAATTTTATGTCTTTTAATCTCAACATAATAATTCATAAGGGTCATTTTGAGCATAAGTGCCATTAGATATTAAAATATTAAACATTTTTAAATGTACAAACATATAGCAAATTCAAGTCATACCATTTAATAACAATCAGAAATAAGATAAAATATACTTTTCTTGGAAACTCCTGTTGTGGTTGCTTTTTTGTTATTCAACTCTCTCTTACAGACCAGGGCTTGTTCTTTATACCCATTCCACAGATCGTAGTTTTCAGCTTTTATTTTTCCTGTCCTACATACATAACATCTGTATTTTGTTCAACATATTTAAATAGGCAGCTGAAATTTTCTAGTTGTATGCAGAGTAAGAATTAATGATTGATGTGATTCGGTTGTGTGTTCCCACCCAAATCTCATGTTGAATTGTAATCCCCATTTGTCAGGGAGGGACCTTGTGGGAGGTGACTGGATCAGGGGGACAGATTTCCCCCTTGCTATTCTCATGATAGTGAGTGTGTTCTTACAAGATCTAGTTGTTTAAAAATGTGCAGCACTACACCTTTTGCTTGCTCTCTCTCTCTCCTGCCACTGTGTGATGGTGCTTACTTCCTGTTGCCTTTTGCCATGATTGTAAGTTTCCTGAGGCCTCCCAGTCATGCTTCCTGTTAAGCCTGTGGAACTGTGTGTCAAACTTCTTTTCTTCATAAATTACCCAGCCTCAGTTAGTTCTTCATAGCAGTGTGAAAATGGACTAATACAATGATCAAATTTGTATGAGTTTATGAACCATTATAAGTTTCTGAATTGTATTCACATGTAGTATTTCATGCAAACTTTACAATGCTTCAAATGAACGACAGAAGATGCTATCATCCTCACTTTTTAGTGAGTTGTTCTCCATCAAACAACTAACAAGTAGAAAAGCTGAGGCCAACCCAAAGTTGCTACCAAGCCCAATCCTGTTTCTAATTTAACACCATCTGCCTGCAGAGTGGACATGAAAGTCCACCAGCATAGTGTTAATGTTTTTTAAAAAATCAATTATGCCTGTTTTCATTTATTACAATCAAATTATAGAGATTAGCCTCAAAGAAGCAAAACACTCAATCATCTATTTTTTCTCGGCAATCATGATGCAAGTCAAAGACATCTAGATGAACCAGAGAAATGAACCAGGGACTTTTAGTGAACAGTTGTGAAATGATTCACAGTGCAGGCATTAAATATTTAAGCAGAAATAATGTCGCCTCTGTTCCCTGCAGATTTAATCGTGGATATACTTGATAAATTTGCTATCAGAAAAATACATTTAGATTAGAAGATATTCCTATTTTGAAAAATAAGCTAAGTATTGCCAGATTAAGTGTAACTTCATGCTTATACCTCTCTTTCCTCTGTAGTCTAGGACCTCACTGGTGAAGAGACAGATGAGGAGGGCAAAAGAAAGGCAGATACAGACAGAGAGAGGAAAACAGATACAGATATATAGGAACAGGAAGAGAGGCAATTTAGGGAACTTGTGACGGTTATTAAGTGGAGCAAAGAAACATTGTCTTATTCCAAGAAGGATGATTTTAGACGGAGCTAGTCTGCCTATGCAGGTGCCCCGAACCAAAACAGTCTTCCCCTAAATACCTGAATACTTTTACTTCATTTGTCACACTGTCTCAATTCTACCACGGGATTATTCTTTTTAAAAAAAATAATAATGTTTTAAAAAATTCAAATTATCTCTGGGAGGGTTAAAACACTATTATTACTAGAATAATAATATGACATCACTAGGAAAAACTTTATCACTTAGCTCAAAAACCCACTATTTTAAACATGAGGATGCTGAGACCTCGTCAGGTCAAGCTATTGTCTTAAAATCACAAAGTCCAACTGTTTCAGAACTGAGGCCTCCAGTCTCCTGAGTCTCCATGTGAGGAGAACTACAACAGTAATAATAGACAACATTTCTGAGTGGTTGTTCTGGAGCAGCCAGTGCTCTGAGACAAATCCATATGTCATAATGTTAAATGGTACTACCTGTATATGTTTTTTCCACCTTTGTTAACCAGAGGAATAAGCAGCTTGTGGGTTGTTTCAGTGAATGGGAAGAAGGGCAGAAGAATGGATTGGTCCTGGTTTCAATGAGAGGATGTCCATGCTTACCCATGTTATGCACTGGGGTTTTGCTCAAGATTTGAGAGCATCCTTAGAACACTCCTTTCAATGTTTCCATTGATATCATTCATCTTCACTCTCTACTGCCAAGGAAATCTAATCAACTGCACTTTTTTTGTTGTTGTTGTTTTCTTCTAGACAGAGTTTTGCTCTTTCATCCAGGCTGGAGTGCAATGGTGTGATCTCGGCTCACTGCAACCTCTGCCTCCCGAATTCAAGCAATTCTCCTGCTTCACCCTCCCGAGTAGCTGGGATTACAAGCACCTGCCACCACCCCCAGCTAATTTTCATATTTTTAGTAGAGACAGGGTTTCACCATGTTGGCCAGGCTGGTCTCAAACTCCTGACCTTGTGATCCGCCTGCCTCGGCCTCCCAAAGTGCTGGGATTACAGGCATGAACCACCGCACCTGGACTGCACTTTTCTTATGAGATAAAAAATTAGAATTTATAGCTTATAAAGGTATTTCATAAATTCTCATTATATGTGAGAAGTTCTTAACAACCTGTCATAATATTATCTTACCTTTAAAATATTACTTAAGATCTCTGTTAGTTATCACTTTATTTATAAAATTGACAGTTATTTCAAGTGTTTGAAAATAGTAGGAAGGGCTAATCTATAATTCATCTTTGTGCTCATTTAGACTGCTGCCCTTACCTATCTAGCTAGTCTGGATTACAATAGTTCGCCTTATTTAAAAATAGGAAGATTATGTGTTTTGTTCTCTCCAGATTGGTGACTTTCCATCCCAGACTGAGAAAATTCATTTCAGCCATCAAAGTTCAGTTTGAATGCGACCTTTATTACAAAGCTTTCCCAAATCACACTGCCAGAAGTCATCAGCTGATCTTTAAATTTGTATTTGCAATTTATTTGAAGCTCTTTCCAAGGTTTACCATGTATCACTTTAGATTAGAACTATGTATGTACATATCTTACCTTTCTTCCTAGATGAGAAATGGCTTAGGACCAGGAAACCTGTGCTCTGTCTGAGAACCTATAGTGCTTCCATAAATTCTCAATTAATATGTGTATATGTTTAAATGAATGATGAGCTGAAGCTATGGGGCATGTGAAGGAAAAAAAATGGGAGAAACAAGGTTCTGAGTGGACTGGAGAAAATTCCTTGAGAATTTCTTTTATGGTGCGTCACAGTCAAATCACTAAAGATTACTCTCCCAAAGATAAATCAACTTCTCACAATAAATGTTTACCTATATTTGGATCATTACAAGACATAGGTAAAACAAACTTGCCAGGAAATTATCCAAATATGTTATATACTGTCTCCATTTGCTAGCATAGATATAAACCCTTATATCAGTAAGAAAGAAAAACTGAGTAACCTTTGATCTGGCCTAGAATCATTCAATACAAAGTTCCACATTCCAGTTCTACTCCCTTTTGTGACTACAACTTCCACTGGCTTTCAAGGGAAATAAATACAAAAGACTTGTGCCAGACTCTGTAGAAAAACATGGCTATCTGATTTTAAACTTTTATGTAGCTACTTATTGACTTATGAGTTATGGTATTTAGTTTCCATTAAAATAATCTAAGATTTGCTGAAACTTTTGAAATAGCAAATTAAATTACATATATTTCAAAGAAAAAAACCTATTTTGTCTTCTGTGTACAAGGCACTATGTTAAACCTACATAGGGAAGAATCAGAGGTGGATTCTCTGCCCTTGTGGAGTTCATACTCTAGAAATTCAATAACCGTTAATCAACCTATCATACAATTAAAATTTTGGGAAATAGAAAAAGGAAACATAAATTGGAGATCTGTTTTTGACTTAGGCAAGGCTTCTTCTAAGAAATAATTTAACTTAGTTTTGAAGAATTTATTGATTCTCCAAAATTGTCATCTATAATTTCTACAGATTTCTGAATGAACAATGAATGATTTAAAGTTCTAGAATTACACATTGATCTTATTTAATCTTTTCTTTGGAATGTGTTTTCTTCACTCTTACAGAATATAAATCAATTATTTATAAACATTTATCAAACTTCATATTTATATCTTCATTAGAGTTGTGGACTGATTACACAGTTGGAACACTTGCATTTTTGCAACGTTATTTATAAAAAACAGTCGACTAAAACAGCTGGCATTTAAACCAAATAATTTTGCTAGGATGTTCTGATATATTAAGAGGAGGTTTAAGGTGCCATATAACTACATGTGTAAGTACACCCTTATTGCTGACCTTACAATGCACTTAGTATCTTATACTTCACTAATGCTGTCCCTACTACCACAAGCAATTTATTCTGCCTCATGTTCCTCAAGTGCTCATAAATCAGCATTAGATCCTTTTTACTGAGTTGCTGATATTAAGCCAGCACAGTTAGAAGGAGCATTTGGATTCAAAGTATAATATTGGCACACATATTGATTTTAATTAGTCTAATTAGTTCATTACACTAAAAATCACACAGATCATTTATTACATCAAACCTAATGGCATATGATCAAGGATTTAATATGATAATGAAGTAGATCAATTATCACTCATAAAGGAAGTCATTAACAAGTGTAAACATTGTCACATTGAATACCATTACAAATTATGAAGTCATAGCAAAGAAAATTTACATATACACACTGATTTTATTTTGTAGTTAATCTTCTCTTTAAAAAATAGGTATATTTCCATTTTTAAATTCACTTTTATGTGTCTGTTATTACTATTTTAAGTTACACACAAGCTGGTTGACATACGTTGTATGTTTAAATACCTGTATCTGGGAAATCTATATGTCGCAAAAAAAAAATAACATCATTAGCTGCAACTAAAGTCCATTTCCATTTCTTTTTTTCCTTCTCCTTGAAAACTTAGAGTTTGTTCCCTCTGGCAGTTTAGTGGTCCTGGTTTGCATAACAATAAACAACCAATGAAGGTTCTTGAAATATCTGTGATACTTGGTATATCCTGCGGGCTAATTGATGTTATTTTTAAATCTTTAATTAAATAACAATAACAACATATAATTACATTCAGCAAGGATCAAGATTTCTGCAAAAAGATTTCAGATTACAACCCTACATACTCATTTATTAATGCTTTTTGCGGCTTTAACATTACCAAGACATCTTAAATAAAAGCAGCCAAGTGTGCACACTGGTCCTAACTCAATGTATTGCCATTTATCATTATTATTGCTATCATTACCCTTTGCTTAGGGTCCCTTCACTCTCTTTTAAATCCATTTGACAGTAGTGCACATTCAAGCCATTGAGAATTTATTTTTCTGGTGAGAACTTGGGAGGTAGTATATAAAATATTTCCTTCATTTTGAGATACAATGTGATCTAATTATCATTACCTCAATGTTAAACTTCAACAAAAAAATGCTGTCCCAGGAATTCTTCTAAATCTCTTCAGAGTTCTCAAGCAAAACACCTTGTTATTGACAATTTTATATATTTTAAATATATATATATATATAACTGATGTAAAGAGCACCATAAGTGTTCCCAAGTAATAAACTACAAGAGCTAATAATAATAATAAAATTAATAAAGTAATATAAAATAAAATATCTTCCTAAAATACCACCTCATTCTGTTGTCAAGATAGCAAACCTGGAAACCAACCTCTGTGTATTCATCACCTGGTCCCTCCATTTTAATATGTGTACCTTACAGGCTTGGTGTGAGGATCAAATGAGTTAATATCCCTAACGTACTTAAAATGGGGCCTGGCATGCATTAGTCACTCAGCCATTAGCTATTTTATGAAGAGGCAAGTTTTGGTGTGTTCAGTTGTCTGACATTTTTCTAGTCTAACAGCTTCCTAGAGCAGACTGTAGTGTAATGAATATGCAAAGCTCACCTTTCTGCTTTAGATTCTGGATATTGGCCCTTTGTCAGATGAGTAGATTGCAAAAATTTCCTCCCATTCTGTAGGTTGCCTGTTCACTCTGATGGTAGTTTCTTTTGCTGTGCAGAAGCTCTTTAGTTTAATTAGATCCCATTTGTCAATTTTGGCTTTTGTTGCCATTGCTTTTGGTGTTTTAGACATGAAGTCCTTGCCCATGCCTATGTCCTGAATGGTATTACCTAGGTTTTCTTCTAAGGTTTTTATGGTATTAGGTCTAATATTTAAGTCTCTAATCCATCTTGAGTTAATTTTTGTATAAGGAGTAAGGAAAGGATCCAGTTTCAGCTTTCTACTTATGGCTACCCAATATTCCCTGCATCATTTATTAAATAGGGAATCCTTTCCCCATTTCATGTTTTTGTCAGGTTTGTCAAAGATCAGATGGCTGTAGATGTGTGGTATTATTTCTGAGGACTCTGTTCTGTTCCATTGGTCTAGATCTCTGTTTTGGTACCAGTACCATGCTGTTTTGGTTACTGTAGCCTTGTAGTATAGTTTGAAGTCAGGTAGCGTGATGCCTCCAGCTTTGTTCTTTTGACTTAGGGTAGTCTTGGCAATGTGGGCTCTTTTTTGGTTCCATATGAACTTTAAAGCAGTTTTTTTCCAATTCTGTGAAGAAACTCATTGATAGCTTGATGGAAATGACATTACCTTGTAAATTACCTTGGGCAGTATGGCCATTTTCACGATATGGATTCTTCCTATCCATGAGCATGGTATGTTCTTCCGTTTGTTTGTGTCTTCTTTTATTTCACTGAGCAGTGGTTTGTAGTTCTACTTGAAGAGGTCCTTTACATCCCTTGTGAGTTGGATTCCTAGGTATTTTATTCTCTTTGAAGCAATTGTGAATGGAAGTGGATGTGGAGAAATAGGAACACTTTTACACTATTGGTGGGATTGTAAACTAGTTCAACCATTATGGAAAACAGTATGGTAATTCCTCAAGGATCTAGAACTAGAAGTACCATATGACCCAGCCATCCCATTACTGGGTATATACCCAAATGATTATAAATCATGCTGCTATAAAGACACATTCACACGTATGTTCACTGCAGCACTATTCACAATAGCAAAGACTTGGAATCAACCCAAATGTCCATCAGTGACAGACTGGATTAAGAAAATGTGGCATATATACACCATGGAATACTATGCTGCCATAAAAAAGGATGAGTTTGTGTCCTTTGTAGGGACATGGATGCAGCTGGAAACCATCATTCTCAGCAAACTATCGCAAGAACAGAAAACCAAACACCACATGTTCTCACTCATAGGTGGGAACTGAACAATGAGATCGCTTGGACTTGAGAAGGGGAACATCACACACCAGGGCCTATTATGGGGAGGGGGGAGCAGGGAGGGATTGCATTGGGAGTTATACCTGATGTAAAAGACGAGTTGATGGGTGCTGACGAGTTGATGGGTGCAGCACACCAACAAGGCACAAGTATACATATGTAACAAACCTGCACGTTATGCATACAAACCCCAGAACTTAAAGTATAATAATAAAAAAAAAAATTTTTTTTTAAAGCAAAATTGATGATACCTTTTCCCATTATTTTCTGTGAAGAGAATAAAGTCCAGTTCAAACTCCACACCATGACATTTTCTCTGTCCTCCCCGATCCTATCTCTCTACTCTAGGTTTGCGTGCTGCAGCAACACCAGGTTCTCATTGTTTCCTAACAGGCATTGTGCTTATCAGTCTCCATGCTGTTCACTTCCTAGGTTTGCTTCCTGACAGGTTCCCTGTTTTTCTCCCTGATGAATCCCTAATGATTCTTCAATATCTATTCCTCCAAATGTATTCCATTCTTCATTATGAGTTACACAACACTGGGAAAATTATTTAATTTCTCCAAATTTTAACTTCTTCTCTGAAATGCGTGAATAAATATGATCATCTACGCTAACGTGTTTGTAAGATTAGGTACATATTCCACACAGAGTTCAGCACACAATAGGTGCTTAATGAATTGTAGCTATTATTATTATTATTGCTAACATCGTTATTATTCCATCTACAAAAAGAAAACCTGTATTTCTCAACCAAAATATAATGAAATCTACACCGGGATCAAAGCATTTGAGCCCACAGGTACTAGGTCCCCAAACTCTAAGAAATGTGTTAACAGGTAGGACACCACCAGTGGTGAGTAAGACAGAGGTGGTAGTTTAAAATTCTGTAGCCAATGCTTATTACCTGGGTGATGACATAATCTGTACACCAAAACTCTGCAACACACAATTTACCCATGTAACAAACCTGCACATGTACCCCTGAACCTAAATAAAAGTGGAAAATAAAAAAATAAAAACTCTGTAGTCAAAAGTCAAAGATTGCTTTGAGAGAATGAGCTTAATTGGTAACAAGACAACTAATATGGGGGGAGGAGCAACTCCAAAGGCCAATAACGTTGCTATTATTGCCATCCTGCACAAATATAAAAAATATGTATTTTTAGAAAACATTTAAATGTAGCAAAATCCTATTATCTGATGAGATCTGAATAACACAACATGTCATTTGTTTATGAAGCATACCTACAGATTGGTTTACTCTGCAAAAGTAAGAAGAAAAGAACACCTCCACCTCTTTTTATGGATCTGTCAAATAAGTGCTGTGCTTTCTCTGTCAAGATCACAAGCTTTGGTGAATTAGTCATGGAGTTCTTTGTTTTTAGTTCAGATAAGCTGATTGTTTGCTGTTGAATGCAGCATACAGACCTGTTGGCAAGTTGAGAGAAGGCCCCCAAGGAATACACTGAGGACTACAGTACAACTCCAGCCAAAAGCAGTACACAAACTGCTCTCCAGATTCCACTGCATGAATACACACACCGCCTTAATTAATCCATCATTAACATCAGAGAGCGGCACAGTGCCTACCACACCTGGCTTGACAGCTGGATTGAAAGCACCATTGACAGCTGGTGCTTATGCACTTGCTTGAAATAAGGGGGCTGATGATGGGCTTGCCTAGGGAGCTAGCGCCCTGCCGAGAGGTTATGTGTTTGATGAACGTAATAGCAGTTAATGAGAATACTTTATGCTAGAGTTTGCGGACTGATGTAACAGCATCACAATAAAATGCACATACTTGGCAATTCGATATCTAACTCTGCTAAATATTGTAAAGCCATGTAAACATTTGAACAAATGTCTCATAGGCTAAGCAGTAAGCTCCCACGGAGCAGTATTTTTAACCTTAAATAGCTAAATAGAATCACTGCAGGTCCTTGTGGCCTGGGGGGTGAAACATTCCCATAAACATCAAGGCAATTTCCTTCTAAACTCTTGATCACACTCTGCTTACTATCCCAGAGTGTAACTTTAACCCCAAATGCTCGTCTTTTCCCTAAATCAATGTTTAGCCTTTATATTTTAGGGCCTTATTCGGGTAGTGTTATCTATCATAGCAATTAGGGATGATTAAGCGACTTCCAGTGGTGATTGATGGTTCCTTCTAGTGTTTATTAAGTTGGGAGCACTTCTCCCTTGTTAATATAACGAAAAAGGCTGGGTCAGTTGCATCTCCAGTTTCAACAGGCTGAGAATCTGATTTTTCTCTAAGTGTCCTGCTTTTGGCTCAGCTTAGCTTAGCAGCTGTGGCAGCACCATTAATAGTTTCACAGGGCCTATGGAATTAAGGTTAAACCCTGAAAACCCTGAAATTGGCACTTAGATCCTTCCCTGCCCTGCTTCCATTGATCAACCCAACCTGCCCCTTCAGACTCTAAGGTGGCTAAACTGAATTTGTTACTGTTCTCTGAAAACAGACTGCTTTTTTTTTTTTTTTTTTTTTTTTTTTTTGGTCTCTCTGTGCCTTTGTTCACATTGTCCCAACTCCCAACTAATCTTTCATGACCCAGGTCAGAAACCACCTCCTGATCACATTTGCTTCCTCAGAGCTATGTAGAAGAATGAAAGTGACTTGACCCACTGCTGCGAGATTTTTAAAGGCAAGGGACTCTGTCCTATTTATCTTTTGCCAATTCATTTTTGGAATAAATGAATTAGTGACAAAATCAAGAATAGAAGCAGGTCTCACTGTATAGTACGTGTTGCCCCCACCACCTTACATTATTCCCCAGCTGTGACTAAGTGAAAGACATTTAAAAAGGTAGAAAGAAAAATCCAAATCTATCCCTTGAATTACGTGTAGTGTGCTTCTCTATTAATAATAGCGGCTAACAGTTTTTAAGTCTTTATTAACTACATTCAATACATTTTTAACTTATGACTCACAGTCAACCAATGAGATATTATCACTCTCATTTTATAAGTGAAGAAAATGTGACTCAGAGCGAAAGTTAGGTAACTTAAGTTTACAACGAGAAAGTAAAAGAAGTTAGATTTTCTAAAGCTAAGCTTTATTGAACAGATAGTATGCTTTGGAGACTGTTCTAGGTTCTTTCCCATAGTAAGTCACTTAATCCTCCCTACTACTCTATGAGGTAAGTATTAATATAAATTCCAACAATGAGGAAACTGAACAACAAGAGGGTAAATACTGCATGTCAAATGGTAATCAGTGGGGCTGAGATTTAAACTCAAGGAGTTTAGCCCCAACTCTCAACCACTGTGCTATAGCTATTCCAACATCTTTGACGTCAAGCTCAGACTATGAACTGCTATGTGACCTTGCCTCAAAAGGAACATTTATGCCACTGTGTTTATAGTATGTGTGTGTGTACATGCCTGAACTCCCAGGCTGTGGCTTTCTCATCACTGAGCCTCCTACAGTGTCTAATTATCTAATACTGTTTTATAGACCTAGGTTTTCAATAAATATTAGAGGCATTTCACTTATGTACTCTGCCTTAAATCAACAGAAAACTATTAAGAGACAGTTTTCTATGACTCTCTCACATTTCTGCACATCTTAGAGAGGCAGTGACACCATTTGTTCCAGATTATCTTCTCATCAATGCTTGTGTAGCAAATAGCCTTGAAAGACAGAAATTGTATCTTCCCCTGGAGTAAAGTGCAAGTGTGCCTATAGCTTTAGGGAGTAGAGATAATACATTCTCCAGAGTAAAAAAAATGGATATGTGTACTGCACGTTACAAAAACCCAGATTCCCTAAACTCAAGATTCCTCTCCTGTAACATAACCCATTGCTTATGTAAACATCTCCCTGGGTCCCATGGGAGACCTGAAACAAATAGGCAAGAACTGATACAAATAAGCCCACGCTAGTTGCTGGCCATGAGTAATAAAAGTCCTTTGTCTCTAACCTGGAAATCTTGGGTCTTCTGCCATCATGGTAAGAACTGCAGCAGGCTACCTTGTAAGTTTGCAAGTACAATCAAATCTTAGACCCTTCAGAGTTTTTACCTAAAACAACTAACGTTACGAAAACAAGTTTCCATGGTTCTCTATAGGTAACTAAAAAGTTATTTCTAAAGTAGAAGTTGGAAATTTTTTTAAAAAATTTAAATTATTGATTTACAAGTAATTTATTTCCTAGTGAATTAATTCACTGTCCAATAAAGTCTCAATAATATTTCTTTCAGAAGACCATAGGCAACTTCTAAACTATCAACTGATAAATCTTAATGAATTCAATAAAAGTAGGAAAACACAATTATAATTATTGTTGACTAGTAATCATAGTTAGTTAAGTAACGTTTTTAAACATGTCATAATAAATCTTGAAGGCTCATATGAGAAATATCTATCCAAATTTTCTGTTCTGTCTCACATGTGCGGAGAAGATTCTGGCTGTCTTCATTCTTGCCTGCAAGAAAAGTGTGACATAATAAAAAAAGACCTGGGTTACAAAGAAAACCAATATTAAAACCATGCCTCCTATTTATGCATTGATTCACTCATTCATTCATTCAACAAACATAGTTGAGTGCCAGACACTGTGCTAGGCACTGGGACTCTAACGATTAATAAGACTCAGTTTAGTAAATAAATGGTTATGTATGTCTCCAATCAAGTGGCTTAGATTCTGTGGGCCTTAAATTCCTCATCTATAAAAGTGTTTCATTTTATTTTATAAGTTTTTGCACATTTGAAATCATACAATTTTTTGAATAAAAACTTTAAAGGCTACCTTCAATTTTAAAGTCTACCAAACCCATCATCATAGACCATGTGGGAGAAATCTAAATCTTAAAAGATTCAGAATGTTCAAATACATTTTTAGTTTCTTAAACAAAATCCCTTGTGAATCACCCTTGAGGGCATGAACCACTATAAGGTAATGTTAGGAGGAATCATTTAACCCCTTCTTCTCAAGTTAGAAGACAGAAGACCACAGGCAGCTTCATTTCTAAAGGGGAAGGGGTGAATTCACTAACTAGTGAATTTAGAAGGAACAAGGACAGCATGATTTTGTTCCTTCCATGTTTCTCCCCTCTGAGAATCTGTCCTCAGGATGCTCCAGTATCTGCTTCTCAATTGTAGCAGGTCTACAATGGCAGGATTTACCTTTGAAGGACTTACAATGAAGGAAGAGAAGCATCCAGTTTTGGGTGGATACACCCAAAAGTGAAAGTGTTAGAAAACCTAACTGCCTGCAGATTTAAGCCATGTTTTCCCAAATTTTGAAAAGTAAAGCTGATATACTGATCTCATCTATATGATTTTTATGTCTCATGTTTCAATTGTTTGACAACATGCACAAAGATAAAGGGTGGGTTTTATTAGCCTCAATTCTCAACAGAAACATGTTTCTAAACAGTGTATGTAGTTTTGCCTTACACTGTTACAGAAATATAAAACAGTTGTTGCCAAATTTTGAAATCTTTCAAAGAACATGTCTATTACAAATTTACCAGAGAGGCATCTATTATATTTTACCTTAATGCTTGTAGCTCTATTATTATTGTTTTATAATTACTCCGCTTTAGTAAAAAGTGTATTTTAGATGCAGTAAAAGTATTGGTCATTTGACTGAACTTCAGTACTCAGTCAAGTGCATGGCAGATAAATTGATGGTTGAGAAAAGGTAAAGGTTGAATTAACAATTCTAACAATAAATAGGTGATGAACCATTTATCAAATTGCACACTTCCAGAAGGTAAGGACTCGTCTGTTTCTGAAAACCTTGTGTTCTACAGACCACTCCATTCAAAATATTTTAACACAAAGGTATTTCTTCAATAAATGTTTGTTAAATGTGTGTAGAAGCATGTGAAACGATGCATAAGTTCATTCTTTATTGTTTTTTCCATTGGATCACTTCTCGGTGGAACTTGTGGACATGTCTTTCAGTCCATATGTCCCATATTCCTTTTAAAATATTATATGTTAGGAAAACAATAAACATGCACATTTCACTTCATTAGGGATGACAATCTACAATTTGTTAATATTATTGTTGTGGGCAAAATAAAAATAAAGTTAGATTTCTTAGTGCTTCACCATCAAAGACAACATTGTATTTAATTAGACTCTGTGAAACGTCTATTTGACACATAAAGAAACTGAGATTTAGAAAGATTAAATTAACACTAGGATGTGCCAGTGTTGATTCTTAAACCCAGGTCATTTGATATGAAATTCTCATTATTCAACACTATGACTGCTTAAAAATAAGTTTGAAATTAAGATACTTCTATAACTGCTAATAATTATCTATCAACTGCCTGTCTAATCTTAGAGTTTGCATTTGTTGAACTCTTACACTAGAGTAAGAGAGCAAAGGTCATGAAGGTAGTATATGCTGTATAGTGCAAATTGAAATGACAAGAAAAAAATCCTGCTGACAAAACGTCAGTAAGAAAAAAGTGGGACTAATTCAGAAAAAGAAAGGAATCATTTTAAACAATGCTGTAAGACATAACAAACTACCTTTAAGGGTGTTGTTTGATCTTTACAACCAAAGTTTTTAATTCTGGAAACTATTTTTAGAATGCAATTAATATGTCATCAAGACTTTTAGATTATGCTCATGATTCATTGTAGACTATACAGAGAACAGACAAGAATTTTTTTTTTCTTTCAACAGTACACATGGATCATCTATTTGATTAAAAGTGTGAAGGAAATGAAAAATCTACAGCAAATACATAGCATGCATCCTGAATCATTTAAAATAATGTTTCGCCTAGTTTACATTTGAGTGGCTTCAATCAGTACAATGAAACCTCTTTCACTGGGTATCTAAGTGTATAATAAATTAATTAAGAATGTTGGTAAAATTTATACTCAAAATATATGATAATCTCAACATATTAGTAAATTTACTCTTCATTTTTTAATTTTAACATTATAATTTTGATGAAAATTTCCACAGTGGAAAAAAATAAATACAATTCTGTCAAATAAGGAACAAAAAAGAAATTAGATAAAGTGCACTGATATTTTCTTTGTGAGGAAGAATTGTATCTTATATTACAAATATATTTACCCACAATTGGGTAGTCTTTTTACCATTTACAATACTTTTCTTTCCTCTTTCCTTCAGTTATTCATATTAAACAAGCATTTACTGCACACATACTAGCAAGCAATAGTAAAATGAAAGAGAGGCAAAGTCAAAAAAGAAGATAGGGTTTTGATATCCTCAAAAATCTAATGTGTTAGTTAACCAGGAGAATGACATGTAAACAAATGATGGAGAATCAACAGGGTAACAACTCTACTAATATTATGTTAAAACTGTTACAGTAGCAGAATTGAGAAAATATCTGAATATTGAGAACATTCACCAAGAAAATGACATTTAAACCAGGTCTGAATTGACCAGAGAATATAGATAGATCGGTCATAGGCAAAGGAAGACTGTGTAGAAAAGCACCAGGCAAGTGTAGGGAAGTATAACAGTGGTGCTGTACACATAATATATGTGAAGGTGGAGATGGGGAGAATGGACACAAGTAAAGGTAAAAAGGGACACCTGCATTAAGAGCCCTATATAGGATCAAATACAAGATACAGTTGAATACCAATGGGAATTTTTAGAGTAAAAAAACTAAAAAATTAACACTGGTTTTTAGAAAAAATATTCTAATGAATGTGAATGGAGATTGTAGCAAATACAAATATCTCAAGCCTCAAAGATCACTTGGGAAATTCTTCGTTTCTGTGAGATGAGAGGGGACTGGGACCCAAATCAACATAGTGACCTAGAGCTGGAGATGGACTTTGTAGCACATTTAAAAAGGGCAATAGCCTTCGAGCCTGGTGAGATTTGGTGTGAGAAGTTCAGAAGAATCTGAGACAGTGCCAAGCTTTTCAATTTAGATGACTTTGTGGTACTACTATCAACTAGAGGCAATGGACAAAGTTGATAAAGGGGAATAAATTGATAGTGGGTTCTTTTTGAGGCATGTTGAGTTTAAGATTCCTTCAGAATCCACAGAGATATAAATAAAGGGGACATGGAGAAACATGGCACTGGAGGACTATGGGAGAGTTGAGCTAGAGCATCTACTTCTGGGGCATCCAATGTGAAAAGAATCAGTGACTGTGTATGAGATCATCCAGAGCAAGTGTGAAGAAGGTTGACTGCATAACCAAGTGGCACCTTGATTTTCAAGGCATACGTGGAAAATAGCCAGCTATAAAAACAAAAAGAATCTCAGAAGGGAAGCAGAAGGAGAAAAGTTCAAGCAGATATTGATCAAGAGTGTTCCATGTTTCAAGATAGTGAAGCAGATGAGGACTGAGGAGCATCCAATTAATTTATCATCAAAGAAATGCAATTGATGGAAATTTGGGTGTAGAAGTAAAAAGAGTGTTTAAAATTAAAAGATGTCATAGATAACAGAATAGGTAGTTAACAAATACTTTTGCTTTATTAAAATATTCAAAACTACCAAAATAAATATTTTTTTCTTCATTTATTTTCTTAAGCACAGTAAGGTTTTGCAAGTCATTAGAGATTCCACTAGAATTGAAATCTTCTGTCATAATTTATGCAAATAGAACCCAAAGTCACTGAAAATATAGGTAGGACACAGAACATCTTCTGGTATACAAAAAGAAATTATCCCAACGTCTACGTTTCTTTATACACTTACTAACTTTTATCACAATGTATGATGAGCCAAGTGAATAAGATCCATGTTTTTATTTTTACTTTCATGTTAACCCTCTGAATTCTTTTCTGTTTAGTCCTGGCATGTTACATTTGTATTTTCTGTCATTTCAGGATAAAAGTGATTTTTACTATCCTAAAATATATTGTTTGAATGTCCCCCTAAATAAATAACATTATGTGATTTACTCCACAAAGCCACACCGACATTAATAATAATACCATTGTAAATTTTGACAAGATATCATAAGTTACAAAACCATTCCATGAACTGTCTTATCTGACACCTTCTACAACTGAAGAAAGTGAATAAGGCAGATATAGTTATCTTGCAGGTAAGAAGTATGACTTTAAGTGACTTCTCACAAGTCACATGATGAGAATCTGGACTGTTCCTCTACAGCCCTGCCTCTTAGTTATCTTCAGCCTAGAAAATAAGACTCCTTAGCAAATTAAAAAATCTAATTTATTTCTGTAAAATATTCCTTATTTCAAATTCTCAAAGAGAAAACATATTGTTTGATTTTCTTTTTAATGGCCAATACACTAAATTATGTTGAATAGGACAATAATTAAATAAGAAGTATAAAACTTTTTTATATAAGCCAATTTATTTTATTATGAGAAACCGTATGGCATAGGAGTTAAAGTTTATAGACTCTGGAGCCACCTAACTAGGTTCAATTCCTAGCTGTGCTACTCACTTACTGTGCAACTTCAGTCATGCCACTTAAACTCTCTGTGATTCAGTTTCCTCATTTGTAAAATAGATGTGATAACAATAATTGTTCCTACTTCCTAAATTTTGTTGTTTGAGTTATTACATTTAAAGCACTATGTAGGTGTTCCTGTTACTATCATTATTCTACAATGTACTAACATTTTTAAAATGAAATAAAAGGAATTAGAGAAAATACTATTTTTCGACCAGGTAATTTTTGAATCTAACAAGACTACTGAGAAGACCAAGGAAAGAAAAGATTAGAACAACTTTCTACTATCTTAATTACCAAATTTGAGAGAATGTGAAGGTCCATGGCTGCTGATGACTTGAAGATATAAAACTAAATACCAAATTATTTTTTCCTGTTCTCACAAATTAGATACATTTATTTTGAAAGCAGACCGACTTTTTTAAATGAGCAAAGAACATGAGTATACAGTGCACAAAAAAAGTGAAAAGAATATAGATAATTTATGAAATAGTGCTGCACCTGAACTCAGGTTTAGGGACTATGGAAACCCAGGCAGCCCTTGGGATCTTGGTGGAAGGAGCCCATGGACTTCTCCACTTAATAATGTTGCCTTTAATATGATTCTGCTGCCAAAAATGCCGGTCACCATGTCTCTTATTTTAATACTGCAAATCCTTTGGAAATCTCTGATACAGTTTCCATCAGGTGTCCACATTGGGCAATTAAGCTACAAAGTAGAGGCAAAGCAATGTAGACATTTTCAGGATGGGAGAACTTCCCTATAAGCATGGTGGGCAATTCTAATTGGATGGGGGCAGAAAGTGGAGCGCTAGACAGATAACTCTCCTTAAAAAAGATACTATAAATTGTCATACAGAAATATTTGAATCCATCTACTTATATCAATTAAAGAGATTCCTTTCATAAAAGTATTTAGTTAAAAACTATTTTTGGAAGCTTCTTAAAGTATTTCCATTTCTTTTCAGAAAACTTGTTCTGTTACCTCCCTTCCCCACCCCAAAACTGACTGAGGTTGTATCTTTCCACACACCTTTGCTGAACATTGATTATTATAATTTTTTTTAAAATATCAGCTTCAACGTGACAGGTTAAAAATAGTAGCCATTATGTTAACTTCAATTTTGTAAACGTTAGACAACCCACACAATTTCAATAAAGTTTTATACCACTCTTCTCTTTTTTGTCTTAGACTAGCTCAAGTTGGGTTCTCTTACTCACAAACAAAATTTGAAAAAGGAAGTTAAAAATGCAACATCGTCAATCTCAGACCACTAGTGAAAATTTGAAAATGATACATATGTATGAACAGGAAAAATGACTAAATATGTTTGCTAAATGTTTACCAAAAAATAATATACTTAGAAATTCATTTTCAAACAATACTTGAAAGTATAAAATGTGCTCACGGTGTCATATTAGGCACCAAAAAAAATTGTTGCAAAAGCCTTTGTATACATTGCCATATAAAATGTATGAAACAAATAGAAAACAATTGAAAATTTAATTAAAATGCTACCAATAGTTATTTCTACATAGTAGGATAACTGATTTTGTTTATTTCCTTCTTCATATTTGTCTATTTCAAATTTTCTAACCATATGCTATCTATATAATCCATCAAGATTCCAAGGGCTGCCTGGGTTTCCACGGTCCCTAAACCTGAGTTCAGGTTCAACACTATTTCAAGAACTGTTTACATTCTTTTTATTCTCCTAAGCACGGTTTGTTTATTCATGTCCTTTGCTCATTTAAAAAAACAGCAGGTCTTCTTTCTAAACAAATGTATCTAATTTGCAAGAACAGGAAGAAATATTTTGGGATTTAGGTTTATAGCTCCAAGTCATCAGCAGCCATGGACCTTCAAATTCTCTCAGATTTGGTGAGTAAGATAGTGGAAAGTTGCTTTACTATCTTACTCACCAAATAGATAGCAGACAGATAGTAGATAATTCTTTGTCCAGTCCTTTATTTTCTTAGGTCTTCTCAGTAGATTTTTAGAGTCCTGTTAGAGTCAAAAATTGCCAGGTGGCAATTTTCTTTTAGTTTCTTGTGTTTCATTTGGAAATTGTAGCTATATTATGGAATAATAGTGGCAATAGCAAAATCTACATAGTGCTTTAAATATAATAACTCACACAATAAACTTAGGAAGTAGGAGCAATTATTATCATCACATTTATTTTACAAATGAGGAAACTGGCCAGTGTGGTGGCTCACGCCTGTAATCCCAACATTTTAGGAGGCCAAGGCAGGCTGATGGCTTGAGCTCAGGAATTCGAGACCAGCCTGGACAACATGGCGAAACCCTGTCTCTACAAAAATAAAAAATCAGCCAGGCGTGGTGGTGCATGCCTGTAGTCCCAGCTACTCAGGAGGCTAAGATTGGGGAATTGCTTGAGCCCAGGAGGTTGAGGCTGCAGTGAGCTGAGATCAGGCTGCTGCACTCCAGCCTGGGCAACAGAATAAGACTCTGTCTCAAAAACATGGGGAAACTGAGGCACAGAGAGTTCAAGTGTCATGACTGAAGCTGCACAGTCAGTGAGTAGCACAGGTAGGATTTGAACCTAGTCAGGTAGCTCCAGAGTCCAAGTATGACACTCTGGGTTGATTAGGGTAATGTTTCGCTTCCCTTTCACTGAACTCTAAACTGTTTACCTCACTCAGTCAACGTCAAGGGGCTATGAGAATCCTTGGGAGACGTGGTGTAGCACACGGAGAGTTACAGATGCAGTTCTCTGAGCAGTGGCCTGTACAAGCACAGAACAAACTGCTAAAATCATGGAGGCAATTCTGAGAGTAGCAGAACCTGGAGGGAGCTTGAAACTTGGAGGGTGCCAGATACCTAGAGACAAGGTAACAGTGGCCCTGTGAAAGATTTCTGTATACACCAGACCAGAAAAGTCCATTGAGAACTTAATGGATGTGCTGATAATTGGTCTCCTCTGAGACTGGGCCAGAAACTGGTGCCTTGGCAGGAGATCAACATAGTAACGTCATCAACAACACAGACTTATAAGATTGCCAGCATGTGTGGTAGACTACAATAGCTAGACCTATATTTTAATGTATAGTTGACCCTTGAACAACACAGGTTTGAACTGCATGGGTTCACTTACCTGTGGATTTTTTCAATAAATATGCTGGAAAACTTTTTGGAGATTTGTGACAATTTGAAGAAACTTGCAGATGAACCACATAACCTAGAAATAATAGAAAAAAAAATTAAGAAAACGGTAGGTATGTCATGAATGCATAAATTATATGTAGATAGTAGTCTATGTGTTAATCAGCTCTTTCTGTTATCAGTAACGCTTCTAGTCAATAGTAGGCTACTAATAGTTAACTTTTGGGGGAATTAAAAAGTATACACAGACTTTCAACTGTGTGAGAGATCAGCATCCCTAAACACTGCATTGCTCAAGGGTTAACTGTATAGTCTATTAACAGGTAATTTGAGATATAGTAAGGCCAACAGATCAGGAGATGATTACCAATGAAAACAGTTTATTACTCACAGTTCCCTAGAGAAAGGGCACACAACACAACAGGGGGCTACATGGGGAAGCACTGGAGTTGGTCATGAAGCAGAGGGAGAGAAATTGGTCAAAAGCCTTTATTGTAGTCTCCATGAGAAGGTACAGGAGAGAGAGAGAAAGTAGGCTTAAGATGGCTACTCTGAATGAATGATTTCAGCAGGCTTTGGGACAAAGCAGCTGTCCCTAGTTGTCTGTACCTGGCCGTGGGGTTATTAGGGTAAGAGCATGACAGGGGATGGCTGAGGATGTGGGCTCTGGAATGGTTGGTTTGCATTTGAAAAACACATTCCTTGAGGGGGATTCCTCCAGATGAGAGGAGTAAGCAACGAGAGATGCAGGAGGGCAAGGCAAAGTGACTTAGACACATTTTTGAGTTGTCCAGAGCAAGGCATGTCAAGCCTAAGGCTGATGTTAAAGCATCAAGTTTACAGAAGCCAGAAACATGATTACTACAACTTAGCTTTGTGAGCCAAGAAATAAAAATAGCAATTCATTTAAGGGGCCCCAACAATTGAAGGGAAGGAAAACAAACAGCACTCACTTTGCATTATATAGAAATGATGGAATATTGGATGTAAATGTGAATACAAATAATAAAATCAGTTAAATTCAATAAATTGCTTGAAGGAAAGAATAATCATTTATGAATTATCATATGTGAGAAACTTTCTGGTGTTCAAGAGATTTATAAAGGGGTAAATATCATGAGGAAAAAGACACAAGACTTAGAAGGTAGATTTGAAAGCCCATACATTAAAATAACAGTAATTCAGAAGGCAAAAAAAAAAAAAGTGGAGATAAGGAAAGGCAATAGTTTAAGTCATTTTTGATGAAAATTTCCCTGAGTTGAAGAAAGTCCTGACTCTTTAGACTGACTGTCCCCTAGCTCACTAGCATCTAGACTACATGAAGGAGAACAGAGAACCTCCCAGGCATACAGTAGCAACATTCCCAAACTCTGAAGATATAGAGAAATCTCACAGGTGGCCAGGAAGAAAAACAAATGCATACAATTGAAAAATATATGTATCTGTGTGACTCCAGGCTCTTTATCTGGCATTTTGGAGGCTATGAAACAGGGGAATAGCAACTACAGAAACTCTCAACAGGAAAAGACTACAGCTTATTCTTATCAAGATATCACTCATCTTATGTGACAAAAGTAAAATATTTGAGGATATATAAGAATTCAGAGTAAACACCTACTAACTCCATCTAAATAAAATGCAGGCAAGAAAATTTATTACCAATTTACAAATGAACCCATTTAGAGACACAATAAAGCGTGCAAGATATAGCAGTGAATAAAAAACTTTGACATTTATAATTACACTATGTTATATACATGATTAGCTCCATGTATATTTTATATCAAACATTATCAAATCTACATGGATAAAAGTAGACTTAAAGTATACAGTATAAATGGCAAACAAGCATTCTTAAAGATAAGAGATTTACTATTAAAAGCACTAATCTATATCAGGCAAAGAAGTGGTAGGGAGGAGGGGAAAGTAAATTTTCTGAAGAGCTTACCTTATTGGGGTTATTGAGGAAAAACAGTGGAATCAAATCTGTGGAAATAGTGTTATGAGTTGAATTGTACTCCCCCAAAATTCATACGTTGGAGTCTTAACCCTGACAACGTAATCTTTTTTTGAAAATAGGGTTGCTGAAGAGGTAATTCGTTAAGATGAGGTCATACTGGGATAGAGTGGGCCCCTAATCTAATATAACTGATGTCCTTATAAAAAGGAGAAATGTGGACACAGACATACACACAGAGAGAACACCATGTGAAAAGAAAATCGGAGATCAGCACGATGTATCTACAAACCAAAGAACGACAAGGATTGCCAGCAAACCACCATAAGCCAGGTGAGAGGCATGAGACATACTTTCCCTCACAGTCTCAGAACGAACCAACCCTGAAGACAGCTTGATTTTGGACTTCTAGCCTCCAGAGGTATGAGATAATAAATTTCTGTTGTTTAAGCCACCGAGATTGTAGTACTTTGTAATGGCAGCCCTAGCAAACCAATACACTAAGTAATATGAAAGAGCAAGTTGGTATCTTGCTTCCAGATATTAGCTGAAATAAATGCATCTGATTACATATAAAATCAGGAAAAGGGAAATGTAAAGACTAATAGAATGGAACATAAAAATAGAAGCTCTGGAAGGAAAAATCACAACTTGATTATCAAGTAATATCAAGTAAATGAGTGAACCCCCGTCTCTACTAAAAATACCAAAAACTTAGCCGGGTGTGGTGGCAGGTGCCTGTAATCCCAGCTACTTAGGAGGCTGAGGCAGGAGAATCGGTTGAACCCAGGAGGGGAAGGTTGCAGTCAGCCAAGATAGCACCACTGCACTCCATCCTGGGCAACAAGAGCGAAACTCCGTCGTGGAAAAATAATCATAATAACAATAATAATAATAAAGAAAAACAAAAAAGGAAACAAACATGCTTAGTAAAATCAAGTATATCATTCACTATAGTAAATATAAACAAAATGAACATTTCCTAGAACATAGAAATCGTAAGATTCAACTTTTAAAACACTGTACCTTATTTGCAAGAAACATGTTATTGTAAACATTAAAATTATTGATTATCTATTAGATTCTCCCCTTCTTCTTTGGTGTGCAGAAGACTCTAGTTGGTAAATATGTCACATGACTGGTTTTAGAAAATGGGCTATGAAACAAATAACCTTCCTTTTTTTATTCACTGCTATATCTTACATGTCCCAGCTTCCTTTTCCCCTGCCACAGTGAACCCTAACACCACAGCTTGAGATGGCAGAACTTCAAGATTGAAGCTGCCTGGATTATTGAGGGTACAAATGGAGGGCAGCTGAGTTTGCAAGTTAAAACAAAACGAAACAACTAAAAAAACCTAATTGGACTTTAGTGAGAGCCTAAAATAAACTTTGTTTCTCTAAGCCTTTTAAATGTCAGGGCTAATTTGTTAGTGGAACATAGCTTTTCCTTTCTAACTGATAAACACAATTAAAACAGAGGAATTTTTTTAAGATTGGAAATAACAGGATAAACAGAGATACCAGGCAAATGCAAGTAAAAGGAAAGCATGAATGGATATACGGTGAGATGGGATAATTGCATTAAAAGCACCAACAATGATAGACAATATAATGATGTAATGATAAAAATCACAATTCATGAAAAATATAAACAGCCTTAAACACACACACACACTCATCAATAATATGTTATAAATCAACAATATGGTAGTTTAAGGATATAAAACAAAAACTATTGAAACTGCAATAAAAATTTGACTAAATTAGAGTATGAAACTTAAAGAATTTGACAGCTCTAATAGATAAAATATAAGTAAAGTCATAAAAGAACTCAATAACAGTATATTTAATAGATATATCCTCTCTATAGAGAATATACATTTTATATGCTTAATTTAGCCACATCATAAAGCTTGACAGATTTTTAAAAGGTGGCTTTCTTTTAAAATAATTGAATAAAATTAGAAGTTAATAAAAGATTAACTAAAATAATATTGAGAATTTATTAAAATGAACTCTGGGGAGGAAAAGACTTTTATACCATAGCTCTTTGAAGCTCTTGACTCGTCATCAAGATAAAAAAAAAAAAATAACTATCAATACTATCCAACATCCCATCTTCAAATTATTCTCTATATAAACTTCCAAGTTAGATGAAAGCTTGTATTTTTTTTCAAAATGAGGGGATAAGTAGTTTACTTCCATATAAAGTCTTATGATAGCCTGGCTATAAGGAAGCAGAAGACACACAGACAATGTGAGGGAATTCAGCTCAGAAAAATATCTCAAGCCAAGTTACATTGTAGGCTTGAAAGATCCTGTCCATACATCATTGTACTGTCACCATGTAATAGGATGACCACACGTCCTGGTTTGCCAGGACAGTTGTGGTTTATGTCTGTTGTCCAGGTGTAATTATTAATAGTACTCTCTTTCACTTTCAAAAGTGTCGCAGTTTGGACAATAAATTTTATAGTCACCCTACCATGTAGTGATACAGCCCCATTGCTTAAGAGGGTAAGAATCCCAGGGCCTTTTCTATACAAAGATTTGTGAACACAACCAGACCATCCATAGACCCTCTTTCATTGTCCTGCTCTTCCCTATCTGTGAAAGGAACATCAACAGAATTAAGTATTAATTAATAATGAGAATGAAATGACTGGAAACAGTATCTATGACCCTGTACAAATATGTTTATTGCAATAGATGGTAAGGGAATCACTGCATAGGATTATACCAGAGAAAATGATAATAGCATATTAGGAAAAAATGTTATAGGACCTTATTAAACATATAACATATATATTTCTAAACAAACTAAAACTCACCAATTAAATCAGTCAACCAGTACAAACTGGAATACAGTCCATGCTAGTGTGATGGAAAGGATTAATATAAATTTGATTACCTTATATACATTAAAAAAAAATAGGCAAGATAAATTAGGAAAGCTATTGGTGTAACTTGGATAATATATTAACTTACGATTTCGTTTTACCCAACACTGGCATTTTTTGGTACACATGTTGACTTCTACATTATACTTCTATTAAGAAATACCAATCAACAGATTTATATCATAAACATCCCTATGCTAACAAAGTTTACCTAATAATGTAAAACAAAGTCATTCATTAGTCTTTTCTCAACACTCAGTCAATGCACTACAAGTTTGGAATACAACCCATATACTTCTGCTTACTGTTTTTTATTACATAAGACTCTATGTACCACTTTATCTGTCCCTGGACAATCCTTGAGTATCTAATGTCCCTGTTGCTTAAGACCCACTACTTTCTGCTTTTCATTTCACTTTCACAATGCCTACTACTGGCAAAGCCTTAACTTATCTATTCCTTCCAAACTCCCAATGCAAATATCTCTTTTTATAATAAAATGAAAGCAATGTTCTTTTACATTTTGTGCTCATTAGGTAGCCAGTATTATTGGCATTATAGTTAATAGCCGCCTGGTATTTAAATATTCTTCTTTACCAACATTATATTGATCAGATTGCTCTAGATACTTGCCAATTTGTATAGGTAGACAAATTTTTCTTGAATCTCTGTGAAATCAGTGCTTAGAATCCCACTTTATTTATTTGTCACAGAAATCTATAACATTTTTCCTCAGAGATTTAGTTAATAGCTAGTTTAGGGATAATTATTAAATATTGAACTTGAACTTTATTATTGCTCCTTGTCATATACTGGTGGACTCATTGACCATCAGAATTATTAAGTAATAGAAATGACAAATACAGATTCTTCTCAGAGGAGTAGTAGAGTTGTCAAGAAATATAAGAAATTTGTATATTTCCTAAATGCTCAGTTCCTAGAATTCAAAAGTAGCATTTGGAATATGTCCGTGGAAATTTGATAAAATGAAATAAATTCAATTTTACAAAGTCAAGTAATATTATTTTTAATGATTCAGATGCTTTCTATATGATTAAAGATAATTTCAAGAATCATTGAACTTCAGATTTTTTTAAAAGGTCAGTATGCTGGGAATTTTGAAAAGTACCAAAGTAAATGTGTCCAGTGCCAACATGAAAAGAATATATGCATACATTAATAGATGCCTCTTAAGATAAACTTAGGTGTATCTCAGAATTTCACAGCTCCGACAGACAAAATATAAGTAAGGTCATAGAATAATTGAATAATAGTTGATTTAATAGATACATCCCTTGTATAGAGAATATACATTTCCTTTATATGCCTAATTTAGACACATCATAAAGCTTGACAGATTTTTAAAAGTTTGCTTTCTTCGAAAATAATTCAATAAAATTAGAAGTTAATAAAAGATTAACTAAAATAAAATAGATAATTTGTTAAAATTAATTTGGGGGAGAAAAGACTTTTGTACTATAGTTATTCAGAAGCTCCTGTCTCATCATCAATATCAATAAAAATAACTATCAATACCACTATCATCTGTTATTTGAGCTGGTTCTGTAATACCACATGAAAACGTTTTAATTGCAAGTAAGAGACTAATTCTAGTAATGTGTATGTTTAGAAAGAGTTTATATTTCTTTCCTTTTTTTTTTCCTTTTAAGAGAGGGTCTTGCTCTGTCATGAAGGCTGGAGTACAATGGTATGATCACAGCTCACTCATCTCACTGCAGGCCCAAACCCTCCAGCTCAGCCTCCTGAGTAGCTAGGACCAGAGGTGGCACATCACCATGCCCAGCTAATTTATATATATATATTTGTAGAGATGTGGTCTCCCCATAAAATATTTCTTAATTAACAAAAGTAGAAGGGAAAATATTTTCAAAAAAAATTTATATATAGTTTTATTGAGGAAAACATTTTCAATTCTCTTTGTTTTCAAAATCAAGGGAGTAAAATTTTAGACATTTTAAAGCTAACACCCATGTTAATATATATGACAAAATTATTTGTCATAAAAATTACAATGGCAAAAATGGTAATGCTAAAAATTCTCTAGTAGGCACAACAGAAAACTGCAGCTACTATCATGAATGGAAAAAACAGACAAGTTTGGCTTTAGCCTATCATTCAGCCTAAATTGACATGATAGTTTCCTCCTACGCCAAATGCATACTTCAGTATCATCTCTAGTAACTTAGAAATTGTGCATGACAAATGACAATGTGATTATAGCATGCTACCATCTTAAAAATCAGTAACTCAGCCATTATGAGTACAAAGTATGTTTTTCAGATTTGTGTTAATATCTGAATATTAAAATTTCATACATTAAAATATTCAATATGTACTTCGTGATGAAATTCTGTCTTTGTATCTTGAGATTCCATCAAGTTTTTGAAGTATAATTGTGTAAATTTTTTTGCCAGAGTAAAATAATTAATGAGCACTTTGATTCCCGTTACTTTTAAGTGAAACTATTTTATTCTCTATTTACAGAAGTGAAATTAGTAGTTAAAGAGACAGTAAGAATATTAAAAAGAATGAGTTAGGTAACCCTGGGAAGCATATTATATAATTTTTTAGTCAATAGTTTATCTAAAAATTTAAATAATGATATAAAGCAAAACAACCAATAGTAGATAAAATTATAATTCTAATATTTGTAAAACTATTCATGTGCTAGTATTCCTAACATTAAAGCAAATAATCTTAAAAAATGGCTGATAATTTGAGATATTTAATTATATTTAGGCCATAAGTATTTCAAGATTCATATCTTGCTTCTCCAATGGTATCAGTGAAAAGACAGCATCTATTTACTCTACAAATAGGTAGTAAAGTGTCTACAGGAGCAATCTAGAAGCCAGCAGTGCTGAAAAATTATTGTTCCTAAATCACAGGGTGAAATTATGCAAACATGAATCTTTAAATGTAAATAATTAATAAATATATATATTGTAAGTTTTGGTAAAATTGAAACCACCTTTGCAACATTATAACTGAGGAAATTATGACAGCAAAAGAAATCAGACCCAACCAACTCTGTCCTGCTTCTAACCCTCTAACCCTTGCTTTTAACCCTTAAACTGTCCTTGTTCATTCCTGGGCACAGGTCGAATTAACTTTGGGAAGCAATTCAGTTCATGGTTTGACTCTGAAACAAAATTGATAACAGCCCTTTACCAAAAAGAACCCCTTCTTGCCTGGAGTCCAGTCTGCCTTTGCAGGACTAACAGATTAGCTAAAAGATCAGAAATTACAATTTAGGGGTCATGCAGCCTCTGGCTCCAAGAGTCTAAACCTCCCAAAACTGATCCTGGGGATAACATCACTATTGTAAAACCTAAAATCAGTGCTTGAGATACTTTGCAGACTTTGACACCACCCAGTCTGGAAATCTGGCCCAACCAGTTCTGCTGTCACACCCAGGAACAGAACATATTAAGAAAACCTAACTTCTACCCGCTATGATTCCATCCCCAATCTGACCAGTCAGCACTCCCCACTTGCCAAGCCCCTACCTGCCAAATTATCTTTAAAAACTATGATCTCCAAATGCTCGGAAGACTGATTTGAGTAACAATAAAATTCCAGTCATCTGCACAGACGGCTCTGCATGAATTACTCTTTCGCCACTGCAATTCCCCTGTCTTGATAAATCGGTTCTGTGTAGGCAGCGGGCAAGGTGAACCCATTGGGCAGTTACAAAATCTTGGATTTATTTTTGTATCACAGACATTATACACCGATGATATTTGGCTTCAACTTTGACTTCAACCAAATGTTTATTTCAATATCCAGCCATTGAACATTTGGCCCATGTTCAGCTCCCAAGTAAGGGTAGAATCATTTAAAATCCCTAGGGAGCTCTCCTAAAAGTGAACCTTAGAGAAGGGCTTCTCAAACTGGAATGCGAATTAGGGTCTTCTGGGGAACTCTTCAAATGCAAATCCTGATCCAGAGTCTGAGGTGGAAGCAGAGATTCTGCATTTCAAATCAGTTTCTGGCTGATGCCAGAGCTGCTGGTCCAGGGTCCACATTTGAAAGAGTCAGCTCCTAGAGAACCCCTAACATTTCTATGTGTGAATGAACACGTGGACATTCTGAGCCAGAATTTCCGGGAAATAACTCTGTTCACTTCCCAAAAGTTTGTGCTGGGTTCACAGCCTAGTAAGGGAGAAATAAAGAGAATCAAATTACCTCTTTTATAGCTTAAAGGTGTTCTACTATGTAAATTAAAGCAAAAACATGAACAAATTGAGCAATTCACAAACAGATTATATTAAATACAAGAGTTTGAGCAATGACTAAATCGTCCTGAATTATATCATTAAGTGTAAAAATTTAAAAGGACTATACACGATTTCTATTGATAGTACAAAGCGAAAAGAAATCATTAATAGGAAGTCAAGAAAAGTAAACCAAAGACTGTGATTTAAAGATCCTGGAAATAAATTTAAAAAACAATAAAACAAGAATACACAGCATTAATGGAAACTTAAAGGGAAAAGAAAAAGTAAGATAAAATGCTAGGTATCAGGATAAAGCAACAAGATGGAATTTTATAAACACGCTATCTTAAGGAAAAGATAATTGAGGAAAAAATAAACCTAATAAACCAATATGGGTATACAACTTACTGAAAATGGCTAAAATATTAAAAGACTTCCTATTAGTCTTTAGGTAGAAAAAAATGAAGAAATAAAATCTGTAGAGTAAGAAAGAACTGAAACACTAACCCATCTCCACCAATAAGAAAAAAAAAAAGAAAAGAAAAAAAAAAAACAGCTATACAGTCAGAGAAATATTTTAAAATTTGGAGAACACGTAAATCATCCAGCTACCATATATTACCAAGAGGATGACATGTAATCTAAGGGAGAGGAAAATTTAATAATGTTTCTGTGGGACTAAACTTTTATTGTTATAATCATTATTTAATATATCTGAGCATCAACAATACATTAGAGCTGTACTTAAGGTAGAAATAGCCACTTCTATATGAATTTATGATTCAAGCTGAAAGACAAAACACAGAAGAGAGGAACAAAATACAGTCAGGGGAAGATGCAGAAATCATTTTCCCAGAAAATATTAGAATATACTACATAAGGGTAAAATTGTCTTTAGAAAAGAGTAAGAAAAATGAAAGCTATGTTTGTAGAAAACTTGAATTGAGAATAAGCTGATGAAATATAAGAATTTCTGTGCCATTTAGTCTAGGCCTAAAGTATTTTCTTACAACTGGGTAATCCATGATAGCATAATATGGGAAAACCATCCATTATTAACACAGAGGAGTAAATGAAGCACTTTGGTAGAGAACTATCTTTCAGACCACCAAGGCTCTATTGACTTAATTGCGCCCCATTGTACTAAGTGGTCCTTTAATGGGAGGGAGGATGTAATGCAACTATGAGGCACTTGACACAACAGGGAATATTTTACTCATCTGAGAGGATACTTACAGATACTGCAATGATAACAATTGTCTAGTACCACTTCACACAAACACCTCTCCACATTTCTATGTATAAATTCACTTTGAAATTTGTCACTGGAAGAAAGGGTGATTTTTGCACACTTCAAAATTTTAAAGAAAGCAAAAGGAATTTTAAACAAAAATTAAACTTTAAACTAAAAGAGCTCTCCAAATGGCTTGAAAGCAACAGCTCCATGTTCTGTATGCACTATGGTGTCCAATATGAAACACTGTGTGGGTGTATGAGTGTGTGCATTTTGAAAATGAGGTGGAAGCAGCAATATATTTGTCCATGAGAATTTATATACATTGTGAGTAGCAGACATGCATGAAAAAATGCTTTGTCCCTGTCCCTAGGTCATCAAAAAACAGGATTCACTTTGAAATTCTAACCTCTTTTTGACCATAATAAATAACTCTTGGCTAAGATTCACTATGCCGGGGACCCACTGGAGTCCCTTTCTGCTTAGAGGACACGGCCCCATTAAACATAAGGTGGGTTATCTCTGGCTGGAATGCCTGAAAAGGCCTTAGTAACACTGTTTAAAGGCAGCAACACATATACTTTGCTATAGCTATCTCACTTCTGGGAATTTATCTTTAAAAATGACTATGGATATATGTGGAGTAAAGGTATACACTTGAGAATGTGTTTCAAAATGTTGTTTCTTTTAGCAAAAATTTAGAAACAAACATGCATGGTCAATAGTAGAGAACCAAGAAAGTACGCTGTGTTCTGATAGTTAAATACTAAATAGCTATTATAAATGAAGTAGAAAATTATTTTTATAGCATTAAAAATTCTGTTAAATTTAAGTTACTAAAACAAATTGTCAGTTAATCGTTAACTAGTGTTTCTTTTTGTTATAATATCTACAAATATAAATATGCTAAATAAATTATAGATGGAAAAGAATAAAACATGCAGGCAGGCTAAATGTTAACCTCTTTAGGAATGTAGGATCAGAGATGATCTTTATTTTTCTTTGTGCTCTATTTTTTATATTTTATAAAAGTAATATATTATCTTTCAAAATATTATGTATATTCACATTTGGCAAAATTATTTCTAGATAGGGAGCTGATTTTTAGAAAATACTTTAGTGAACCAATTGAGGCTGAGAGTAATTGCTAGAAGCATGAGCAGCAATGTCAGTAGGAGTTAAAACAAGAAACGCAAATGTAGGTTACCAGGAAAGGGAGAGGGCTTTAGTTTGTATTTAAGAGGAAGAGAGAGAACCAAGGAGAAGAAAAAGAGAAGCAAGAGCATGAGGGATGAGGTCTGAAAGTGGGGACCATGAAGGAAATCAGTCAGTGGAAACGTCTATGAAGTGTAATGGCTAAAGGACTTTTAAAGAATGAAATGACTAGTATTCAAATCAATGCTTTTATGTTTGTTGTATGTGATCCTTAAACCTCTTCCAAAATTCTTCAGTAAAATTTAACACGCTCATATATGTTGTGTATGAGAGTGGGTTTGTTAGGGCAACTTCAGAAAGAGTTGAGATTTTTTTCTCAGTGCAAAACAGAGGTGGCACACCCAGAGGGAGGAGTTTAGAAGCAGAGGAGGCTGAGAACCTAAGCCTGGTGAAATTCACAAAGATCTTGGTGAGGGCTGTACATTTCCACAGGACTTAGAAGTCAAGTGGGGTGAGGGAGTGAATTAACCTTACTGGTTGCTGTGAGGATAGAGGGAAATTTCCTCTCTGCCCTCTGAAGGTCCCACTGAAATGGGCTGACAATAGATTAATAAGAGAAAAGGCATACAAATTTTTCACAAGCACATGGACATGGGAGTCTCAAAAATATGAGACTCAAAAGAAGGGCCACATGGGTGAGGTTTCAATACAATTGATATGGTTTGGATCTGTGTCCCCATCCAAATCTCATGTTCAATTGTAATCCCCAGTGTTAGAGATGGGGCCTGATGGGAAGTGATTGGATCATGGGGGAGGTTTCTCTTGGTTTAACACCATCCCCCAGTGCTGTTCTCATGATAGAGTTCTCACAAGATTTGGTTGTTAAAAAGCGTGTAGCAACTCCTCGCTCTCCCTCTTTCCTCGTGTTCCAGCAATGAGAGACATGCCTGCTTCCCCTTCACCTTCCGCTATGCTTGTAAGTTCCCTGAGGACTCCCCACACACTGAGCACATGCCAGCATCATGCTTCCTATACAGCCTGCAGAACTGTGAACCAATTAAACCTTTTTTCTTTATAAATTACCCAGTCTCAGGTATTTCTTTATAGAAATTCAAGAACTAATACAAACCTCTTTATAAGAAAGAGGAAAGTGAATTAGTTGTAGGCAATTTTAGAGAGGTAATAGATAAATTTTTAGGTAACGAAAAGTCCTGAGAGGCAGACATTATCTAGCAAACAAAAAACTGAATGGTATTGGCAAGTTACAGGAAGGTGGAACTGCATTGTATACTGCCATCTAAGGACACGGGAAACAGCCATCTGCACGTTAGGAAGGGAGCCCTCATCAAAGAGTCTAATCAACTGGCACCTTGATCTCAAACATCCTAGCCTCCATAACTGTCAGAAAATAAATTTTTGTTATGTAAGCACATGATCTATGGTATTTTGGTATAGCAACTGAAGCAGACTAACACACTGGTATTAAAAAGCTTGAGTACAACTGCAGCTTAGATCCGGGTTACAATCTTAAATCTAATAAAAACTTTAGAGAGTCAGACCCAATGGTTAGCCTGATTTGTGCCACTTGCCTTTTGGAGAAAAATTCCAACTGTTGTAACTGACCTCAGCCTAAAATTTTACCATCTATTTTAAAAAGCTTCTTTAGTTTCTGTATATCCTATTAAGTTGTTATTTCAACTTGGTGTCCCACTTTGGTTTGAGTGCCTTTCTGCTGATTTATTGCCACCTTAATATTCAAATGGGATGTAACTGTAGCTCAGATTTTTTTGTTGTTGTTGTTTCCTCTTTAGTTCACTTTAAAAGCTATGCAAAGATCCACACTCTAGTTTTTAGGCTTTAAGACTATTTTGCTTTTAAAGGTTAGTCCTCAAGACCTGTAGACACACAGAGAGAACCCTTGGCTTCCTGCTCTGACATTTCTGGCCAACATCTTCTCATCTACAAAACTAGATTCTGCCTACTGGCTCCTGTGAACATCAAAGTGTGAGTTTTTATTTCTTTCATCAGGAAATCCTGTCCTCGTAGCACCTGGACCAGTAGAAGGTTTGATCATCTTCACACCTAAAATCTACAGGATTTAGGAAAAAAAGTATTTATATTCCTGTAGGTTCAAACTTAAGCAGTTTCACAGGATTAAAGGCAAAGACTGGGGAGAGTCCTACTGAAAGAGTGCTAGTGGATGGAGGTTTCAAATAGTGCTGAGAAAACAAGAAATCAACTGCAGCATCAAAGTAGGAGCTACATGTGGGCAGTGATCATGTCTTGTTACTACTAAATTTCTCAGGCCTATGAAAGTACTTGGCATCAAATAAGAACTAAATTAAAGATTTGTAGAATGAATTAATAACACATTGATGGCTGCATCTGCACCCTTTTTTATTGGGACACGTTTCCTAGAAACACAGAGACTATTACTTCTTTATTAGTAGTGGATATTTTAATCCCATTTCATATAACTTGCTTCAAACGAGTTGCATTTAATTTAAAAAATGCTTACATAGTCTCTGAGTGAACTATATTCCTTCATTAACAAGACAGTTAGTCAGAAGTACAACTGTAAAGTAGAAGGCATTATTCCTTGGCTTCGTGTTCTCTATGATTTTTCCCTTGTAGGACCCACTTCAAATTTCCTAAGTCCAGAGATTTACCTCTCAGGTCTGATCTGCTCACATGGTCTTTATTCTAACAAACATCTTCTATGATTCTTTCTTTTTTAATTGCCTCTTATCTGGGCAAGGGTCTCAGAATATTCTAAAGTGACACATTATCTCACTTGTAAAATTTATATAACTAACCATGCTCACTTGAGAAGTAAGGAATTGTTGTCCCCAATGTCTCGCTCCTTCCTTCCACTTTAATATATGAGCTTTCTAAAGACAATAGGCCTTCTTTCTTCTCTCCCTGTCATAAGTTGCCAGTAAGTACCTGTGTTAGTTATGGTTCTCTAGAGGGTCAGAACTAATAGGATAGATGTATGTATAAAGGGGAGTTTATTAAGGAGTACTGACTCACACGATCTTAAGGTGAAGTCCCATAATAGGCCGCCTGCAAGCTGAGCAAGGAAGCCAGTCCGAGTCCCAAAACCTCACAAGTAGTGAATATGACAGTGTAGTCTTAAGTCTGTGGCTGAAGGCTCGAGAGCCCCTGTCAAACCACTGGTGTAAGTCCAAGAGTCCAAAAGCTGAAGATCTTGATGTCCAATGTTCAAGCGCATGAAGCATCCAGCACGGGAGAAAGATGAAGGATGGAAGACTCAGCGAGTCTGGTCCTTCCAAGTTCTTCTGCCTGCTTTATTCTAGCCACACTGACAGCCAATTAGATGGTGCCCACCAGGTTGAGGGTGGATCTTCCTCTCCCAGTCCACTGACTCAAATGTTAATCTCCCTTAGCAACACTGCCATAGGCACACCAGAAACAAAATTTTGCATCCTTCAATCCAATCCAATTGATACTCAATATTAACTATCACAGTACCTCAAATGATGGAAATTTCAAACCTGAAAAGAGGAAGAGGAGAGGTTAACATCAAGATCGTCTTTAAAAAAGTTCCATATCCCCTCAAATTGTACGATAAATCATTGAGACATGCCCTCAAACATATCAATTTCAAAATGTGCATTATTATTTTGCCAATCAGATTTATGTGCATTTGCATTCATGTGTGAGGGCAAAAATAAGGTTTTCAATTGAAAGAAAACTCAGCTTTAAGTCTGACTCTTCTACTCAGTAAATGTTACTTACTATTTCTAAATTTAAATTTTTTATCTGTAAAATGGAGATATTACAAATAGATGCCAAATGGAATAAGTGATAAGTAGACAGACAGACAGATAGATAGATAGATAGATAGATAGATAGATAGATAGATAGATAGATAGATAGGATATGATGTATACACATTTGGCCCAGGCCATAATCCTAAACTAACTCAATGTATTAGCTATAATGATAATGATTTAGCCATAATCTATCCTTATTGAACTAAAAAACATGAAGCTTAATGAAAACTTCGTTAGTCTTAAAATCTTGATTGCTGGCAAAAAATGAAGAGCTTTTTTCTCAGTAACTAAATGATGTCTGGTTGTTCCACACCACTGTTGCTTATTTATTAGATTAAGACTTCAGCCACTTTTAATCTTCAAAATAAGACTCGGTACTAAAACATACTTTTTTTGGAAAATTACACCCCCTAACACAAATATTTAACAGCAGAAATACAACTAAATAAGACTTGCAGTAACCAAGAAGTTGAGCAAAACTGCCATTTGCTCACTAGTTTGCTTATCTTGGCAAGGCTCAACATGGCCCACAACCCCTGTCTTGGAATCTTGACCCTTCTCAGGAACATGCTGTGTTCTGGGGCCCTGCTGCCTACCCTTCTCACTTCTTTCCAGTCACAGGAAACACAGAACTCTGAGTGCCACTGAGCTCTACAGGTTTCCACATAATTGGTTTACCAGTAAGTAAAGTACTGTAAGACAGTTGTGATGGCAGCAGCAGCCCATTTGGAGTGGCCACTGCAAAAACGCTGGCTGAGGTGGGGAAGGCACAGCAGCAGTTGCATGCTCAGCAGGGCTAGCAGGAAGTGGGAACAGGTGGTAGCCCCGCCCCCTATGGAGTTGGTAGGGTGGGAGCCCATGCTTCTGGGTGCAGCTGTGGCTCCAGACCCAGGCATCCCTGTCCTCTGAGGGTTTCAGGAAGCCCCTGCCCCTGCAAGCTTGGAAGTGCCTGTTCCTGCTACCTGGCCTCTCCCAGATCCCAGTGCCCCAGGAGCAAAGGAGTGGCTGAGCCCAGGCACTGTTGCAAAGAGCCGGGTATGTGTGCACTCAAGATAGTCCTGACACATCAGCCCCCTGCTGTCTCAGCTTCCTCCAGACTTGGAGTGCTGAGAAGGAGTGGAGGGTGGGGGCTTGGGGGAAGTCAGGTTCCTGGGTGGAAAGGAGCAGGTTCCTGGTGAAACCCCACTTTCAAGCCGGGGATGTCCTAAAGAGAGGGGAAATGGCTGCCTGTTCCAGGTGGAGTCCATGTCCTGGAATAAGAAGTGATGGTGCTTTTTCTGTGCCTGCCATGGCTGCCCATGGACCAATCAGCACACACTTCCTCCTTTCTGGGCCCATAAAAGCTCTGGACTCAGCCAGACATATCACTGGGGACTACCAGCTGCCAGTAGTGGAAGGAGCTCCCCACTTCCCTCCCTGGGGGTCTCCTCAACTTGTTGGGACAATCTGCCTGTGGAAAGGAGCTATGTACCATGGGTCTCCTCTCTGCTGAGAGCTGGACACTCATCTGGATGACCTGCCTGCAGAAAGGAGCTACTCACTTTGGGTCTCCTGAGAGCTGCTCTCTTGCTCAATGAAGCTCCTCTCCCCCTTGCTCACTCTCTGGTTGTCCATGTACCTCATTCCTCCTGGATGTGGGACACGAACTCTAGATACAGCAAATGACAGGATTGAAAGAGCTGTAACACAAACAGGGCTGAAACACGTCTCCTGCTTGCCACATTGTGGGTGATGAGAAGGGGAGAAGAGTTGCAGCCCTTTGGGAAGCCCAAACCTAGGGGACCCTTAAACCAGAGCTTTGAGACCCTGTTTGCCCTTTTTGGGACTCTGGCTCCTGGTGTCTCCAAGCTTCCAGGTGCCACTGCATTCCCCAATGCCCAAAGTGGAATCCGCTTGTGGGTATGTCTTATCCAGCCACAGCCTCACACAGAACTGGAGCCTGTGCTGATGCCTTCAGCTGCCCACCCCATGGCACCTGGCACACCTGGCTGCGCACAGTGCCCAGACTGCCATGCTTGCTCACACACCCCTCACCACTCTGTGCCTGGCTTGCCCTTGGCAGGTGTGAAATTCAGGCTGGTAGTGCAGGCTAAGCACAGCTTGCCAGGCTAAGTGGGCAGAAAAAGGCCAGTGGGCCCAAGCAAAACTTGGGCAAAGGCACCACCAGTCACAGAGCCTTCCAGCTGGCAAAGTGACACCCCAAGGATCCTGCTACAGTTGTCCTGATCAAGATTTTTAAGGGAAGATCAATTACATTCCGCAAATGCAGCTTGAAGGAAACAAGTGATTTAATATAAAAATTTCAGCAAAAATATCAGATGTGGTTTTAAGGTAATACTTTGCTAAGTTCCTCTGGGTAGAAATGGGATATAACAACACCCCCCACCCCCAAACAACCACCACCACCAACTAAAGAGCATGCCTAAGTAACATGTGGTGGCCACACATCTCCTTACATGTCTGATTTGTTGGCTGAGTGAGGGGCACAATTCAACCAGAGCTGATTTGCTGGGGTAAAGAAGAGAAAATGGTGAAGGTGATATCGATGATCTCCCTTCATTTCTCCCCACAAGATGCATTTCTGCAGTGCCTTTAGTATTTCCTATGAATTAATATTGAATAATTTTTAAAATAAGATTGGTTTGGCTGAGGCCCATGGTCTTATCCAGTCCAGTCTTCTTCCTCTTCATGTGGAAACTCATGCAGCCCCAACAAGACCACTGCATATTTACATCTAGATTAAAATATGTTCGTGTTAAGAAATCTCTAGCTAGAGATGATAATTTCTTGGCTGGATAAAAGCCAGGATAATTAGAAGTTACCTAGTCAAGAGGTCCTCAGAAATTCAAATTTCCCATTTGAGGTAAAAGAGATGACTGGCTTGCTTTTATTATAGCTCTGACTAGGGACAAAAGTCAAAAATAAAGGTTGGTTTTGATGAATACCACCCTCAGCATTATAAAAATGGAGAGCAGAAGCCATGAGCTTCCTATTACAGAGTCAGCTGAGAATCAGATGATATATGTAAAGAGTCACTATGTATTAAATAATTTATTCATTTGACAAACCAGCAAGTGGTAGGCATTATGCTAGGTTCTGGGGTGGCAAAAATATTTACAAAACTGCCTCATCCTTGAAGGGTTACAATTGTCAGTGAAAGAGAGAAATATAAACAAAATGTTCAAAATAATGTTTAAGTGTGACAATAAAAGTATCTACACGACATTCATTGGGAGCATCCTTTCACTGTATCAGTGATGAAGGTAGCAGTTTGCAAGGAAGAGCATAATGGAGGAAGTGGGCTTGAGTTAGAGATGGCCATTCTGATAAGACAAGATCATGAATGAAAGCACAGGAAGGAGTACACAGATGACAAATGAATGCTTGGACTGGATGATATAAAGTGTGAGACTGGCACCAGTAAAAGTCATCCTGGAAAGAGGTATTCACTCATCCATTCACCAAACATTGAATGCCAATTCTGTGACAGTCTGTGTGCTAAATATGTTACAGAAATACTTGTCCCCACTGACTTGCAGTGTAACAGTGATCCATACATATAATACAATAATAATATTCTTAAGTGATATAAGTACAATATGAAGGTATACATGGTATATTATGGGAAAACGGCTTACAGTAAGAGAAAACTTCCTGGAGATCAATTCAAAAAACATTTGAATGCACTCTTAAAGAAAGAGAAAGAACAAGTAAAGCAGACATGAGAGGAAAAGGCATCCTATAAAAATAGGAAAGCATAAACACAGGAGAGACTTTGACCAAAAACAACACAGTGAATGTAGCAGAATCATAATTGCTAAGTGATATGAAGTTAGAAAGAGAAGTAGGGAGAAGATGATAGACTAACTTTTATGAATAAAATGTTTGAACTTTATTCTATAGGAAATAAGAAACTTGGAATAATTCTTACATACTAAGAACTTTGTTAGATGTCTGTGATTTTGTAATTTCCTCATGTTAATGATTTAATTAATCTGAATAGCTTTCCCTAATGTGATGATCATTAAAATCCTTCAATAGAAAAGCATCTCTGTTTGTTTTCCAAAGTAGCTAGAAAGAAGAGAATGATAGAGATTGCTTTACATCCTTCAATCAGGCTTGAATTAAAACAGAAAAAGAGGGCCAGGCGCGGTGGCTCATGCCTGTAATCCCAGCACTTTGGGAGGCTGAGGCAGGCGGATCACAAGGTCAGCACGTCAAGACCATCCTGGCTAACATGGTGAAACCCCATCTGTACTAAAAATACAAAAAATTAGCCAGGCGTGGTGGCGTGCACCTGTAGTCCCAGCTACTCGGGAGGCTGAGGCAGGAGAATGGTGTGAACCCGGGAGGCAGAGCTTGCAGTGAACCGAGATCACGCCACTGCACTCCAGCCTGGGCGACAGATCGAGACTCCGTCTCAAAAACAACAACAACAACAACAACAACAACAATAACAAAACAAAGAAAAAGAAGGAAAGAAAAAAAATCCCAAGGAGTAAAGTGGATAAGATCACAGGAACTGAGAGCAGGGCGGAAAGCATGCTAAGTCATTGGAGCTTCCTTCAGGGAAGAAAGAAACTCTCAGGAAAAACACCTGGGCCCAAGAAGAGGGCTTGGAACAGAGTGACAGATGGACTCTTGGGGATCCCACAACTTTCCCAACAGACAAATTGCAAGCTTTATCACAGCTTAGTTACTCAGTTTGAGTAATAGCAATCTGAGCTTATTTATAAAAACTGGATGATCCAACACTCTTGATTTTGGTAATACTGGGGTAAGTAGTGTCTTGGCTTTTTTTAAAGGATAATTTATAGAATATTTTGAATTTTTTATGTCACTAGTGATATGTAATTACGTGACACATCAATGTAAAATTAGTCTTTCAATACAGTTTTCCAAGGATAATTATATGTAATTGAAGAGAAATAAGAGTTTTTCCTACTTTAAGGTGATGATCATATCATACTGTCATTTATGAGTCATATGATAATCATACCCACAGCATAAGATCAAAATGTGTGTTTCTAAGTGAGGATGCCAAGTGGCATAGTATACCAAGCAATTAAAATGGAAAAAGCTCCTAGAAAAAACGTCCAATGTTTGCAAAGAAAGATGAATTTTTAGAGCCCGTTGGGAGACAATTCTCCAAGGATTTCTCACATTGTTGCATGTCTTGGTAAGTAAGGCATTGTCTGTCATTTGTTTCAAGCAGTAACTGCCCTCTTTTTCTGACTATCTTTCCAAGTATGTTTGTACAGAAAACAGCCTTGGAAAATAATAAGGTTTCCCTGCAAAGCAGGACAGGTTTCCTTGAGACAAGGATGTCTCCCTCTAGATCCAAGGACCACTTTACACAGCCCATTATAATGATTCACGGTTTCTAAACTCAGAGTCCCTGTAGCACATACTGCATGCACAGGCTTCTCTCTGAGCCCATTCATAGGAATTTCTCACTGCCTAGCTCTCTGTGCAGCCTTTAGTTTTTATTGTATCCCTCAGAGCACACTTCTACCCTCAAGATTGTCTCCTTCTCTCTCTGCTTCTCTGTGTTCTAGGCTTTCTCACTTTATTAGGCAGAACAATTTAACTTTCCACTCAATAGTCTATTCTGAGCTTAATTTTACATATTCACAGACTCACTAAAAATCCTTTAAAAGACAAAACTAGATTCTCTTGAAAAAATAAAAATAACTGGGTGCAGTGGCTCATGTCTGTAAACCCAGCACTGTGGGAGGCCGAGGCCAACAGGTCACTTGAAGTCAGGAGTTTGAGATGAGCATGTCCAACATAGTGAAACCTTGTCTCTATTAAAAATGCAAAAATTAGCTGAGTGTGGTAGTGCATGCCTGTAATTCCAGCTACTTGGGAGGCTGAGGCAGGAGAATCACTTGAACCTGGGAGGCATAGGTTGCAGTGAGCTGACATTGTGCCATTGCACTCCAGCCTGGGCAACACAGTGAGACTCTGTCTCAAATAAATAAATAAACAAATAAAATAAAATAAATAAATAAAAATTAAATATATATATATACACACACACAAATTAAAATGAGGAACTCAATAAATAAGTTTAAGAGCAGGTTAGACACAACATAGAGAAGATGAGCAAACTAGAAAATAGATCAATCGAAAATATCCAGATCGAAGCATGAAGAGAAAATGACAAAAAAAAGACAGAATTGAGTATAATTGCATAAGAAGCATATTGAAATAAACTATACATCAACTGCCAAGATTTCACATAAGAAAGTCCTACTCATAAAGCTCCAAAAAAAATTTCTTGTCAAACAGAATCAGATTGAGAAATCTCCATCAGAATAATTCAGTAGTTCTTGAAGGTGATGTTTTTTAAGCTCTTATATGATACAGGATAGTGTTAAAATATTTAGTAAGTACACTGACTACAGGAAATAATCAGAGGCTTATTGGTGAAAATTATTATAATTATTTGCAATTGAGGATGTAATTTTAATCTATATTAAACACCTTGTAACCTAATACAATTGCTTTTCTCTTTCAGTGTAGTCATGTTCTATAACATCATTGTGAAAGAAGACACACATGTGGCCAAAAAATGTGAAAAAAAGCTCAGCCTAACTGATCATTAGAGAAATGCAAATCAAAACCTCAGTGAGATACTATCTTGCACCAGTCAGAATAGCTATTACTAAAAAGTCAAAACACAACAGATGCTGGTGAGGTTGCAGAGAAAAGGAACACTTTCACACTGTTGGTGGGAGTGTAAATTAGTTCAAACATTGTGGAAGATAGTGTGGGGCTTCCTCAAAGACCTAGAGGCAGAAATATCATTTGACCCAGCAATCCCATTACTGGCTATATGCCCAAACGAATATAAACCATTCTATTATAAAGACATATGCACATGTATGTTCATTGCAGCATTATTCACAATAGCAAAGGCACGGAATCAACCCAAATTCCCTACAATGATAAACTGGATAAAGAAAATGTGGTATATATACACTATGGAACATTGTGCAGCCACAAAAAGGAATGAGTTCATGTCTTTTGCAGGGACATAAATGGAGCTGGAGGACATTATCCTTAGCAAACTAACGCAGGAACAGAAAAGCAAACACCGCATGTTCTCACTTACAAGTGGGAGCTGAATGATGAGAACACATAGACACATAGAGGGGAAAAACTCACCCTGGGGCCTGTTGGGGTTAGGGGGCAGGAAGAGAAGTAGCATCAAGAAGAATAACTAACGGATGCTGGGCTTAATACCTAGACGATGGGATGATCTGTGCAGCAAACCACCATAGCACATTTTTACCAATGTGACAAACCTGCACATCCTGCACATATACCCCTGAACTTAAAATAAGAGTTGAAGAAAAAAAAAAGTTATTGTGAAACTTGAATTAGTGAATACCGAATAATTGCTCCTCAGGGAAAAACAGGGTTAGGTTCCTGTGACCCTCCAGTCACAACACTTTTATTAACTTATTAATACATAGCCTTGTTTTATGTGCATTTCTATTTAAAGACATTTTTTTCGTCTTTAGTCACAGCTTCTTGTTTATTTTTTCTGTATCATGTAACACAAATTGAAATGGTATTGCTAATATACTTGTCACCCTGCATCCTTCTTTCTCTCCCCGAAGTAAAGCTCCAGCAGAGTAGGGCTTTGTTGACCTGCTCACTGCTGAGTACTCAGCACTGAGTGCAGTGTGTGGTAGATGCCCAGAAGGTGATTGTCTAAATTCATTATTTTTTGAGAGACTATACTATATGATTATTACTTGAAACAGACCACCTCAAAGGGTAATTTTTCCTTTTTTCCTTCTTCTACTTGACTTCTGTCTTTTTAGCCTTTCTCTTATTTTTGTTTATTTATTTATTTTTTTTGTGACACCTCAGTTCAGGTGTTCTCTGTGGCTGTGGATGCTTTCCTGTCTTGTTCACAGTCGATATTGGAAGGCTCTCCAACCTTGTTTATTTTTATTTTTATTTTTTTTAAATTTTACTTTAAGTTCTGGGGTACCTCTGCAGAACATGCGGGTTTGTTACATAGGTATACATGTGCCATGGTGGTTTGCTCCACCTATCAACCCGTCATCTAGGTTTTAAGCCCTGCATGCATTAGGTATTTGTCCTAATGCTCTCCCTCCCCTTGCCCCTGACCCCCTGACAGGCCTCAGTGTCTGATGTTCCTCTCCTTGTGTCCATGTGTTCTCTTTGTTCAAATCCCACTTATGAGTGAGAACATATGGTGTTTGGTTTTCTGTTCTTGTGTTAGTTTGTTGAGACTGATAGCTTCCAGCTTCATCTATGTCCCTGTAAAGGACATAAACTCATTCGTTCTTATGGCTGCATAGTATCCCATGGTATATATGTGCCACTTTTTCTTTATTCAGTCTATCATTGATGGGCATTTGGGTGGGTTCCAAGTCTTTGCTATTGTAAATAGTGCTGCAATGGGAATGTAAATTAGTTTAACCATTGTGGAAGGCAGTGTGGCGATTCCTCAAGGATCTACAACCAGAAATACCATTTGACCCAGAGATCCCATTACTGGGTATATACCCAAAGGATTATAAATCATTCTACTATAAAGACACATGCACATGTATATTTTTTAAAGACATCTGATTTAATACACTTTGTTGATCAATTAACACTGGACTCATGACCAGCAGCACTACAATTCATGCCTGAATGAAGCCAATCTAACACATTTATTTCCTCCACAGGGCATGTCTCAGCCTTCCTGTGTTTAAGAATACCAGACATCTCTTCAGGACTATGCTTGAGGGCCATTCTCAACAGTGAAGTCACAGACAAAATGCACAAATTGTGAAAAACACAACACTAAACACACTGCAAAAAGGGCACTTGTTTACAGTAGAAGGACTGAAACAAGAAGTCATGGATTCTCCCTGTTTGACCTCAGGGAGGTTGAACAATTCCCAGGGAGCGTGCAACCTCCCTGGGAATATGCACGCTGGGAGAGTCCAATTTTTTGCTGTTCTACTTATGTGTGTGTCTTTGAAAGACAAATCAAGTGTCATCAGCATTCATTTTTGAGTTACAAAAAAATTTGAGTGAGTGAATTCATAAATACAAAACATATGCGTTTATAAAATATAAATTATATAAATACAAATTGTGTTAAATATGTAGGTATTTGTATGTACATGCATGTATTCATATATGTGCATATATATGCATATGCACACACATTTATCATTTATATTTATATAATTTATCTTAAATTATAATGATTCATATTTATTATATATTATAATGAGACATACAGAGAATGACAATTTCCTAAACAAAAGAAGACAGAAAACTCAGCAAGAGCAATCTGTTCTCACACCTTCACCTTAGCACTCCAAGCCTCCATGCCTTGGTTTTCCTTGTTTCCATAGAACTTACTACCTTCCAACAAACTCCATTCTTTATTTATTTATTCATTTCCAGTCTTCCTCTGCCATGATATAAGTTTCATAAGGACAGATATCTTTGTTTTGTTCACTGATGCATCCCAAGTAAACACTGGAAAATAAGGAAATTGACTTTATTATGTTTCCTATACTCACCCCCTATTAAAGTTTGAAGTCCAAGATGGTTTGCACAGAACATAGTAAGACAGGAGATGTAAAACAGTGGGAAGAGCAACAGAAAATTAAAGATACAGGTTCCAGGTCTTACTTCTCCACTTTAATACATTATTAAGTTTGGCAGTCTCATTGCTCTGAGCTTTGGTTAATTCTTATAAAGAATAGAAGTGATATTTATCCTTGTGGATATCAAGGTTTACCAATAACCAAATTTTAACAAACAAGATGATATAGGCTTGAAATCCTTTAAGTAAACATAAAGTTGTGTTATGTTCATAAGTACTTAAAAGCAACTGTATGATAAATAATATTAAATTACAGTTTGTTGGATATTTACATTTAGACTCAACAAAAATACCTTTTATGTCTTTGCCAACTTATATCTTTCTTTTGGTTTCCAGGTATCACATGCTTTAGTTATCTGTTGTGATTCCACATGAGATTCTAATAATTTCAAATATTATGCTAAAAATGTCAAAATCAAACTTAAAAAGACAAATAAAGATATGTTTTGAAGAAATGAACTTAGGTAAATACAAAATATACTGAAATCTATTGATTAACTATCACATTAGATACATTAGTTGCTCAAAATAAATGTACCAGAAGAATTTAAAGTATATATCTTATATATAATCCTCTATAACACAAATGTGAGCGCATAGGGAGAAAACGTGAAATCCTTTTACAGAATCAGGGACAGTGCCTTTAATTTATCTCTTTTTATGATGGGATTGTTTTTCTCATGAGGTTTTGGCAGGCCTTTAAGATTGATGTCATTTTTGATTAATTCTTTTTGTACTCTGATGACAGCTAATGGAATGATTTGAAAGCTATTTGCTTTACAAAAAAGATCCAATGTAGCTGCCTTTTGTGCCCATTCTTAAAGCTTTTACTTCTTTCTCTTGAAATAATTAGTAAAAGAGAAGAAAAATTGCTGTAATTACTAAGCATTATAAACTATATCAAGGTGCATGACATTAACAGTAGCTGTCATTAAGATTAGATCACTTGTCTCATTTTAAGGAAATTGTTACCTTTTCCTATTTTAATGACATAATCTGAAAAATATCTTGACAGGATGCTAATTCTATAAATGAAATACAGGCCCTTAAACATATACATATTTTTATTCCTATTCAGAGACATATAAAAAGTAATTAAAATTGTGTCTTCAAGTATATTAAATAGGTATAATTGGTGTTATAAAAATAGATCAAAGTCATCAATTACTTTATAAGAACCATCAGAGTTCATGCATTATAGTTAAAACTTCATTTAAAGAACAGATCCAAAACTGAATTTTAAGAATATCCTTTCAGTCCTACTCAAGTAATCAACCAATATGGTTTAAAGGAAAGACTTTGTATAAAAAGGTTTTAATTTACACATTGATTCCAAATGCTTCCTTTTCTCTGTTGAAGTTAACATTTGTGTAGTACATCATTTTCTTCATCTATCTTTTGTTCATTGAAATTATAATAAACGCTAGAATACATACAATAATTTTTTTTCCTGAACTCATAACAATTTTCTTACTCTACCAATACACTTTTCCAATAAAAGCATAAATATTTAACAAATATAATTGGAATATTCTCATATACAAATAACAGAAATAAGTAAATTTAAGAAAAACAAGTGATGTGAGTAAAAAAGATATAAGACAAAATACTATCAAAGAATATCCAGACTATTTCTCTAGACATCAAAATATTTAACTAAGTTATATCCTAAAAGGACCAAAACTTTTACATTACCTTAATTAAACATTCTAACAGTGGCAACACAATCCACAAGCTATACAAACATAAATATTTTTTATTTGTTGAATAATTAAGTGGTCTTTAAGAGCAAAATTTTATGTTATGCATCTTATATTTCCATGCTACATAGGGTACATAACTATGGTAACTATGAAAACCAACAAGGAAAGCATTAGAAATTAATGGTACCCAAAGTTAGCCTTGGAAATTAATGCTTTTTCCCACCCTGAAACAACAAAGTTGTTTCTATTAAATGTGATAAATGAAATGTAAATTCAAAATTTTAATAAGGTGCTTGTTAATCCATTTGTTCACAGCTAACTGGAACTCAGTTAAATTAGTTCCTTATTATGAGCACTAGAGATATGATTTCTTCTAAATCTCAAGGGAAAATAAGTGTTAGAGGACTGCTTGTCCCAAGATAGCTCCATAAAATGTTATTAAAATTATTCACTGACACTTTTTCTGTGATGCATTTCATTTAGAAAATCAATTCTGCGTTTTTAAATACTGTAAAAGTTCTCTAACAGCAATCACAACACCAGATAAAAAGGCAAACTAATTCCACATATGAGCTATTATGGGATATTTATCTTTGTCCTGAAAATATTATCACCAACAATTGCAGAAAGTCGTTCTCAAGCAATGGTGAAACATCACATGGTTTCTGAGAAACAGAATTTCTCTGGAAAGTGTAAAAAGTGTTTAGTATTTGTTAAATGCTGTCTTTAGTTTCAGGACAGTGTTTCTCAACTTCTTGCACCTGCAGATCACCTTATTAATGTAATGTGTCCAGCCTAATATGTCTAGCACAAATATAAAAAGCAATTTTTTGTAACATTTTAAAAATAATTCAACTTAAAAAATTGAATTAACGATTGAAATTAATACTAATTATTATTTATACTAGAGCGGGAGATGGTTTTACAGTGTTTTATCAAGAAGCCTGTTAGGCTATCACTAAAATCTTGAGCCATAATTACAGAACGGCCAGTTGGATTCAGTTCTTACCTTTTATTTGTACTATGTTAGAAAAACCTAAGTCACCACTGTAGGTGATCTAAAATTGCAACATATATTTGGCAACTCCCTTACTCAATTCCCAATGTTCAAATAAAGCGTGGGAGTCTTTGACAATATAAAGCCAACACTGTCATTCTTAAAGAGATGCCAAGTCAACAATCAGTCTGCCCACATATGTGAAAAAGTTTGTTTGTAGTACTCTTGGAGCTAAGGTGCTAGTAACTTTATAAAATGCAAATTTTAAAAAATGTGAGACACAATTTACAATGATGGTTACTATATGCTACTTAAGAACTAATAGTTCTTAAGCATATTTACCACATTTAAAACAATTACTGGACATACAGTAGCTAAAATAATCTTCAAAAAGAACAAGTTGAAGGATTTGCAATTCTCTATTTCAAAACTTGTTACAATGTTATAATAATTAAAACAGTGTGCTACTGACATGAGGACAGACATACAGATCAATGGTATAGGATTAAGAGTTCAGAAATAAATCCATATATCTATGGTCATTGGATTTTCAACAAGGGTGGTATCCAGACAAAGCAATGTGTCTAAAATAGTCTTTTCAACAAATAGTGTAGGGTCACTGGACATCCACAAGCAGAAGAATAACTTGGACTCTTATCTCACACCACATATAAAACACTCACAAAATAGATCATAGATGTAAATTTAAGAGCTAAACCTATTAAATTCCTAGAAGATACCATAGGTGTAAATATTTGTGATGGGTTCTTAGAAAAAAATACTTAAAGCACAATGGACAAAAAAATATATAGATAACTTATATTCCATCAAAATTGAAAATGGGATATTTATCTTTGCCCTGAAAATTGTATCACCAAGAAATGTTTTAAAGAACACCAACAAAAAAAAGTGTAAAGACAACCCACAAAATGGAAGAGAATATTTGCAAACCACATATTGTGTAAGTGACCTGTATCCAGACTGTATAAAGAAATTTCACAATTTAACAATTAAAAATTGAGCACAAGATTTGAATAGACAGTTCCCCAAACAAGATATACAAATGTTCAATATGTGCACGAAAAGATTTTCAACATCATTAATTATTAGGGTTATTCAAAACGAAATCACAATGAGATACAACTTCTAAAAAAACAGGAGTACAGTGGTACTATCTCAGTTCACTGCAGCCTCCACCTCCCAGGTTCAAGCAATCCTCCCTCCTCAGCCCCGCGAGTAGCTAGGACTCCAGGTGTGAGCCACCACGCCTGGCTAATTTTTATATTCCTAGAAGAGAGAGGGGTTTCACCATGTTGGCCAGGCTGGTCTTGAACACCTGGCCTGGTCTCAACCTCCAAAGCATTGGGATTACAGGCATGAGTCACCACACCCAGCCGAGAATTTTATTCATTGCTGTTTCAATTATAAAATGATGCAGCCACTTTATAAAACAGTTCAGTTCCTCTAAATGTTAAATAGAGTTAACATATAACTCAGCAATTCTACTTCTGGGTATTTACCCAAGAGAAATAAAAACATATGTTCACATAAAAATATATACAGAAACGTTCAGAACAACATTATTCATAATAGACAAAGAATGAAAGCAACCTAAAGGTCCAATTACTGATAAATGGGTCAACAAAATATCGTCTATTCACACAATGGAATGTGATTCTACCATAACAAGGAAGTACTGTCACATGCTACAACACAGATGAACTTTGAAAACAAATCCTAAAGGAGAGAAGCCATTTGTAATAGGCCACATTTTGCATGAGGTGTTTATATGAAATGTCCAGAGACAGCAAATTAATAAAAACAGAACTATATTAGTGGTTTGCCAGAGACTGAGAGGAGGGACAGATAGGGAAAAATTGCTAATGCGAATGGAGTTTCTTTTTGGTGTGACGAAATGTTCTAAAATTAATTAGTGGTGTTAGTTGACCAACTTTGTGAATATACTAAAAACCACTGAGTTTTATTGAGGGATATTGTTATATATTTTATTAGGATTGTAGAAGAGGTGGAAAATGTTAGGTAATGTGAAAAAAGCTTTCAGATAATATGAAAAAATGCTTTTAAGTTATACTGAATTTAGGGAGAAGAATTCGAAGAAGATTTAGTGACAGTCTGAATCAAATATCTGATTAGTGACTGTAAATAGTGACACATGGGGTTGAACAGGGAGACAGTCAGCAGCTTCAAAATCTATATGAAATGAAATGAGAAAGTCAAACAATTTTGTCTAGATTATAGATCCATGAGATTACAATTGCCAAGTATGTATAAGAACTATGACATGAAAACAATGGGGTCTTGCTCAAGCTGGAGTCACCTTAAAAGCACTTTTCTTCAAAACATTAGAAAAATGCCACAGGACTGAGCAGGGAATTTTTTTTTTTTTTTTTTTTTGAGTAAGACCTCAAAAGTCCAGTTATTAAAAGCAAGAATTGACCAATTAGACTACATGAGCTAAAAAACTTCCGTGCAGTAATTTAAACAGTTAACAAAGTGCAGAGACAACCTACAGAATGGGAGAAAATATTTGCAAACTATCCATCTGACAAGAAATTAATAACTAGGATATATAGAGTTCAAACAACTCAATAGCAAATGAAATCCAAATAATCTGATTAAAATTTTGGTAAAAAAAAATATGAGTAGACATTTCTCAAATGTAAACATACAAATGACCAACAGATACATGAAAAAATGCTCGATTACTCATCATCAGGGAAATACAAATCAAAAACACAATGTTATATCATTTCACCCCAGATAAAATTACTCTTATCAAAAAGACAGAAAATAACAGATGCTTGGAGGATGTGAAGAAAGGGAGATGCTTGCACACTCTCGGTAGGAATTTAAATTAGTCCAACAACTAGGAAAGATGGTACAGAGCTTCCTCAAGAAATATAGAGCTACCGTATGATCCAGCAATCTCAGTCTTGGATATATATCCAGAAGAAAGGAAATCACTATATCAAAGAGAAAGCTACACTCCCATGTTTATTGCAGCACCAGTCATGATAGCCAAGATCAAACTGTTTGGACATATCAAACTAAGTGACCATTAACGATGAACGGATAAAGAAAATGTGGTATGTATACAAAATGGAATAGAATTTAGCCACAATAAAAGAATGAAATACTGACATTTGCAGTGACACAGATGAGTCTGCAGGACATTATGTTAAGTGAAATAAGCCAGGCACAAAAAAATAAGCATCACATGTTCTCACTCAAATGTGGAAGCTGCAAAAAAAAAATAGTGATCTCACGGAGGTAGTGAATAGAATGGTGATTACCAGTGGCTGGGAAGGGTCTGAGGGAGGCGGCCATGAAGAAAGGTTTGCTAATGGGTTCAAAAATACAGGTAGATAGAAAGAGTAAGTTCTACTATTCGATAGCATAATAGGGCAGCTACAATTGATGAGCCTTTATGCTATATTTCAAAATAGCTAGAAGAAAATATTTGAAATGTTGCCAACACAAAGAAATGATAAATGTTTGAGGTGATGGATATCCCAATTACTTTGATATGCATTACACATTGTATGCATGTTACATAAATATATATATACATAATATATATATAATGTATCATTTGAAAATAATTTATGAAAAGCCTACTTCTTCAGAAATTAGTTGGTATGATGAAAATAGCTTCCAAATAATTAAGGAGAAAGAGACTAAGATGGAACACTAATGAAAATGAAAACAAAATTGAGCAGGTTCGAAAGTATTTAGTGATTCATACCAAATAAAAGATTAAGGAATTTAGAAACAATATTTGTAATCTGTGATGACAACTTCATATACTATAAATTTAAATTATCTGGCATTTTGCTTTATTTTTTAAAAAGGTGACTGAGTGCAGTGGCTTGCGCCAGTAATCCCAGCAATTTGGGAGGCCAAGGCGGGTGAATCATTTGAGATCAAGAGTTCAAGCCAGTCTGGCCAACATGGTGAAATCACATCTCTGCTAAAAATACAAAAATTAACCTGATGTGGTGGCGGGCTCCTGTCATCACAACTCCTTGGGAGGCTGAGGCAGGAGAATCTCTTGAACCTGGGAGACAGAGGTTGCAGTGAGCTGAGATTGCACCACTGTACTCCAGGCTGGACAACAGAGCCAGACTCCAACTGAAACAAAACAAAAGTAATAGATATTTCTCATAGATTTCCCTTAAATATAAAATTTTAAACTAAAAGTTACTAATGAAATTATATATTCTTAAAAAAATAAAACTAACCAAAATAAACAAGATAAATCAAAACAAGCACTTGAAATGAGAAAGCCTAGTAGCATAATATTTTTGGAGGATGGCATTATTTGAGTGTTTATTCACAATCTTAGTGGTGGAAGTATATTGGAGAAATTACAGGTTATAAGAGAGAAGAACAAGAAAAACATCACTCTGAAAGTTTAACATTGTTTTTTGGGGCAAAAAAGTGTAATGAAATGGTGCATCCCTTATAACTTTACAAAAATAATAGAGAGAAGATGATGAAATACAGCAAAACTATAGTAATATGTACAACTTCAAATTCTCAATCATCGGTTGGAATTTCCATTGGCCATCAGTAAAGCAACTTAAAACATTTGACTTGCCTTGCTAACAATTTAACCTAACAAAATATTTTTTAAAGTAGGTAATATAGGTGGGATAGGAAGTACATTTGGGAAATATTTTTAGCAAAAGGAGGGATGGGACGGCAAAGTGGAAGTGACAGAGACCCTGGCAGAAGACTATTGTCTTAGAGAACAGTGAGTAGAGTCAGATGTGAAGTTATTATGTCAATGATAATCTTTTCCTCTTTTATTTAAAAAAATGTCTATATGACTTTTTTGTTGTTTTGGTATCTTTGAAGAATGACGGTTGGAAAAGAACATTTTTAACAGAAGTCTCATACATGGGTAGGTGAGAGGAAAAAGGAACATGGTGAAAAGGAGGTTAAAATAATGTTTTTCTGGCCGGGCGTGGTGGCTCACGCCTGTAATCCCAGCACTTTGGGAGGACGAGGCGGGTGGATCACGAGGTCGGGAGATCGAGACCATCCTGGCTAACACGGTGAAACCCTGTCTCTACTAAAAATACAAAAAATTAGCCGGGCGAGGTGGCGGGCGCCTGTAGTTCCAGCTACTCGGAGGCTGAGGCAGGAGAATGGCGTGAACCCGGGAGGCGGCGCTTGCAGTGAGCTGAGATCCGGCCACTGCACTCCAGCCTGGGCGATAGAGCGAGACTCCGTCTCAAAAAAAAAAAAAAAAAAAAGTTTTTTTCTAAGAAAATAATTTAAACTACAAGAAATTAGTTTTCTGAGAAAATGACCACAAATTTTTATCTGAAGATGACAGATGCTAAAATAATAGCTGATTAATTTGTTTTTAGGCAACTGACATATGACTTTTTAGCAGTCAAAATTCTTAGTCTATGTAGACTTGGGAAAAGATTGGGAAGTTGATTACTAAAAACAGACTAAGACACTTTTGTACCTAACTAAGCATCATATGAATGAGAAGTTCATGTAATCCTGAAAGAGCACGTCTTACCTGGTTCCTTCATGCTCAGACTATCTGAGAAATTGATTATGTTTTCTACATAAGTAAATATATATACTTTAAGCTCCATGTTCTCAAATTCTTACCCTCATCCTCTTCACTTTTACCACAAATCTATTTCATTCCTTGCCTTTGTCATGCCACGACATGAAAGGGTCAATAATAAGAAATTGTGCCAAAATACTGCATGATCTTTTAAAAAATATTTAGGTGTTTACCATCCAGATCCTGGTCTGTAAAACATTAAAATTATATACTTGTTATTAAACTGAAAATTTCTCACAAATAAATCACATTTAAACGCTTGCAATAAAGACAACTTTTTTTACTGTTTTGTTAGCGTTCAGTATAGGGAACAAATTAAATAAAAAATATTTAGGAATATTTATTTCTTATGAGTAGAGTTCCTATTTGAGAAATAGATAACACGGAATCTGGGTCTGGATTAGAACTTGAATTCTTTCTGTTCAAACCACTGGGATTTGCTATTGTAATATATTCACTGCCAAGACATACATTACTAAGAAAATGATGGAAACTATCATAGACAGAAAAAATGACTTCCCATCAACTGCATAATATGAAAAGAAAAATTGTAATGAGAAGCACTGTCAAAATATGAAACAGTACAAAATATATTCATCATTCACATATGAGAAGAAAGAGAAGCACCTGCCCATTGCAGACACTTAAAAGTAAATGAACAATAGGTAGAAGGATGGTAGTGCCTCATGTTTGGATCATGTCGTTCACATTTGCCTCATTCTATATTTATTGACAATTTTTTAACTTTAATAAGACCTGAGAAACAGTTTCAATGAGGGTGGAAGGTGTAGAGAAGTCTTAGCCAAAAACAATAATTACAATACACCATAGGTCAAAAAGCCACAGGCTATTAGAGTTCAAATTACTATCAACCAATCCTGTTTAAATCCCATATTACAACTTAAAAGAAGAATCTAAGCATTTATAAATATTTATGTATTCTGTATTGAGAGGTCAGTCCATTACTTATTTTTCTTGCTTGCTTGCTTTTTTGAAGATCAAAAAATAAAAATCTTTAAGAAGCTTTCACAGAATTGGAGACATATATTCATTCTTTATTCATCTTTTCACATTGGAATATAAAAGTGTTATTAATTGACCAACCAACTACATGCCAAAGCCAATAAAATCATGATGAGTAAATCCAATAAATACTTCAAGTGAGCTCATCCATCTCCCTAAAGTTATACATGAAATGTTTTCAAGAAAAGAATAAAAATTTTGAGAATTAATATTTTATCTAATTTTCTGCATATCCATGTTAAAATACAAACAGATGACAAATTTAATATTTTGACATATGATTTGTAAGGCAGCATACAAATCTGAAATACTTCCACTAGACTGAGACAACTTTTGCATTGTATTCTTATTACTCACACTCCTAAACAGATGTTGGAAACAGCCATTTTCCTAACATACTTGTAGGCAGCCCTAGTTTTAATTGCTAATCTTAACATTTTGCTTCTTAAAAGTTTATCTTATTGTATAAATGTATCAAGATTAAGTGTTGTAAAGCTCACCCAACTTCTAAAATTTATCAGCAACACATAGCGAAAGGAATAAAATCAAGTTTGCGATGATTTGCCAAACTGCAGTACACAGAAACTCAATTTCATAATTATGCTAGAAAATTTTGAGAAACAGGGAACTAAAGAGAGATACAAGAAACACCTTCCTAGGCCGGGCGCCGTGGCTCAAGCCTGTAATCCCAGCACTTTGGGAGGCTGAGACGGGCGGATCACGAGGTCAGGAGATCGAGACCATCCTGGCGAACACAGTGAAACCCCGTCTCTACTAAAAAATACAAAAAACTAGTCTGGCGAGGTGGCGGGCGCCTGTAGTCCCAGCTACTCGGGAGGCCGAGGCAGGAGAATGGCATAAACCCAGGAGGCGGAGCTTGCAGTGAGCTGAGATCCGGCCACTGCCCCCTAGCCTGGGCGACAGAGCAAGACTCCGTCTCAAAAAAAAAAAAAAAAAAAAAAGAAACACCTTCCTGTATATAAAGACCTCCAATGTGAAAGAAGCAGTGGAAAGAAAGCTGCATGGACTTAGAAAGAAGTCTGATTCACTTAAGAAAATTTCAAAAGAGTAGATTTTCATTCAAGACAATAAAAATATTTTAATAATTTAAAATATCTAATTATTTGTATGCCTGATGGTAATGAATGCTGTGTTGATAGAGATAGCCACTAAAATATACTGTAGCTATCTGTCAGGGTTGTCTTAGAAAGTATTTTCACGTCAATGTTTCTAATACAAAAAAAAGGATAAATTCTTGAGGTCATAAATATTCTAATTACTTTGATGTGATTATTACTGATTGTATGCCTGTACCAAAACATCACATGTACCCCCTAAATATGTATTCCTATTATGGACCCATAAAAGTTCAAAATAAAAACATTTTTAAAAAGAGATGAGATAGAAAAAGAAGTAGTAATATTCCTTAAAATGTTAAATTCTGAGCCTCAAAAACAACACTTGTATTAAAATTGTTACCTGTCTGATATTTCATTTTCTTTCTCCTGTGAATTAAGGAAAATTGAATAGTGTCTTTTTGTAACTCAGAAGAAAGAGCAAATGATTAAAATATGTTTAAAATGATTTAAAACTTGTTTTAAAAATCAGCATTAGTTAGAGTATATGGAAATTGAATTTTTCATGTAGTATTGATGGAAAATAAATTATTATAAATGTTCCATAGGATCCAGGGATTGTGTGTGAGCATTTCTGGGGCCCAACAATAACATTATCAGGAATTATCTCCCAGAGAAATACTATACAAGGTTATCTCAAAGTTACACACAGGAAAACTCATCTGATTTATAGTGGTTTCAAATTTTAAGCAACTCAATAATGACTGACAAACAAATTTTATTACATTAAATAAATTGTAGTACATAGAATATCAGGCAGTCATTAAAATTGATGATATAGAACTACTTTATTTATTTACACAAAGATATGAGAAGGTGTATCCATACAAACAAAACCTGTCTTTCTGTGACTAAACACATATTAATACACCTACATCCACAAGACACACATTTAGACTGAGAGTTAAATATGGGCACTGATTTTTGTACTTTTTCTTCTACTTATCTATATCATTTAACTTTGTTAAAAGGTATATATTATTTTAATGAGTCATTATTGAATCATTTTTATAGGTAAAAAAATTATGACAGTTTATCTGAGGCATGGAGAATCTAAAAAAATAAAGAATAAAAGAAAAAGTCTTTATTGATACAGTGAAGAATGTGTCAAAACCAGTATACAATATTAATGTACAAAAGTCAATTATGTTTCCATATGAACAAAACAACCCACAAATGAAATGAAGAGAACAATTATATTCATAATAGTGTCAAAATGATTAGGAACGTATTAACTATATTAAATAAATATTTAGTGAGATCCTCCCGTATGACAGGCCCAGTTTTAGGCCCTGAAACAGGCTGATCCAACAGATAGCACTCCCGCATTCATACAGTTTCTATGCAGGTGTTTTGCATTTTTAAAATTTGCCAGATAAAGTTGCAATGAATTTTCATTCATAAGTAATTTTTATACTTAAATACGTGTTCTGTTAGATAGTTTTCTAGAATTGTTGTATTATAGGGCATGCAAATTTTAAAACTGTGATCACTATGGCCAATTGTCTTGTGAAAAGATGGTATTCACAGTCTATGAGAGAGCACTTACATTTAAACAATAGAAACCTGAGCATATAAATGTACTTAAACTGAATGATTTTCAAATAGTTCCAATTTTGCAGTAAAATTAATTTCAAATGGAATTATTTCAATTTTTTACTTATCAACTAATTGAATTATTGAATTAGCATTTAATTTACAGAAAGAAATCAAAACTGAACTACAACTATTGTACAGATAAGCTCATCCAAGAAGTAAAGATCTTTGCTGAAAGCTAGAAACAACTGCATCTGCTACTGAATTGTTCTGTAATCATTCCTCATGTATAGAATAAGAAGGGTCGTGTCATATTTCTTTTCAAAACTGAATCAAGTTAAAAAACTAAATCAGATATTTAAAAGAAAACTGCCCACCAAAAAAGGAAATTGCCTTCCCTCACTTGAAAATAGCGGTATACTACCTTATTAAAATATCAATATGTAAGGTATGTGAGGTTGGTAAAGAAGAAGAAAAAAACAAACAAAAAAAAAACAAAACTCTTGTCAACCCTGAGGTTAGCAGGCTTTGTAAAAGTGACGTATTCTAAGAGCAGAGGATTATTTAGTGTACTAAAAGGTAAAAGGAAGGCCATCAAAAATAAAACCTCCCTGTTAAGCGTGAATCAAATTCTCAACTTAACATACACATTCACAAGCTTCGAAATGTGCAAGAATAAAAATCAAAGTCTACTACAGAAAAATCTGTAAACACTTATTCAAACAACGAGTATATGACACATAACATTACTTAAGTCCCCAAGGATTTAGTTTAATATATTTTCCTATATTAGTGCTTGTAAATATGGGGGAAAGTAATGTGTTTTTATATTTCTTTTGGAATTATTCCCAATTACTACACAGTGTTTTATTGTGTGTTCTAGAAACTATCCTTAATACATATGTAGTCTAGAATTATTATTCCAGCAGTTATTCTTACAAGAGTTCTTGAAAATATGAAATACATTGAAAGCATTTTGTGCATAGTCCACAAAAATTAGCAAGCATTTGTGTAACAACTACGTAAAAAGGTATACAAGCAGTCTTCACTATCACCCACTTCAAATAATATCTATATAAGCATTAAAAAGGTATCTAACACAAAGCCCAAAAAATAACCTACTATTTCTACCATTTTCTTACCAAAAGTTAATGTGACTTGTACAGGAAGTTACATATTGCCATTGTCTATGTATACTTTATATTTTGGTTATCAATAAGAGTTAAGCCCTCTATGCTTCCACTTATTGACTTCACTGTTGCAAATCTCCTATTACGTTACTCCAAAAAGTAAAACAGTGCAAATGTCCATTCAGTGGAATACAACTCAGTCATTAAAAGAAATGAACTACTGATAAAAGGAACAACATGAGTGAATCACAAAAGTACTATGCTGAACAAAATAGCTAGATGCAAAAGAGTATATACTTTTCTGCTCCATTTATTTGAAGTTCTAGGACAGGAAAAGCTCATCTTTAGTAATAGAAATCAATGGTTGCCTGGCGTGGTAACGGGGACTGGGAATTAATGGTGAAGTGTTATAAGGGAAGGATTGGGGAAGAGAGAAATGTTCAGTATCTTGACTGTGATGTTTATTACACTAGTGTAAATATGCTATGCATGCATTTGATAAAAACATATCAAACTATATGCTTAAATTGAGTGAATTTTTGGTATATAAGTTATGCCTTAAGTTGATTTTAAAATTCAACAAAGGAAAGTAACTAAGAAGAGGAATAGGAATAGTTAGTCAGAATTGACAGAATTATCTTCTACTACATATTAGACACTTGATAAATATGTACTCAATGGATTTATTGCACACAGCAGAAAGCAAGGCAACCACTATTTCTCATATTTTATAGATTAAGATACTGAGATTCAGAAAGCCACAGAATTAGTCAACAATGAACTCTCGGTAGGTCACAGGCTAATAAATTGTAACTGTACCAGAATTCAAATAATTATATAATAAAATGATGTTTCCATACATATTACCTGCACAATTCAAATTCAGTTGCAAGTAACTCACTGCATGGAGTTACAGAATACTTACATGATATTGTGTTAAAAAGAGTATTCTTTGAAATAATTCACTTCTGGATCTTGGAAATCTTTCATTATAAAAAGTTTATTCAAGAAAATGGTATTTGTTAAATTGATATTTTTAACTATAGACTCAAATGTGAATACTGAAACACTGAATTTTTAAATATTGAGTTGAATTTCCTATTATAAAGGTTGGAATGAATCCACTTCAATCCCTATGCAATGCATGATTTAGTTTGTTCTATAATAGAAATTAAGAAGAATATAAAAATGAAGACATGCCTATTGCAATCAAGGAGCATATAGTCTGAAAGATAATAAAAAACAGGTACAAAAATAAATATTATGAATGATTTACTAAACATTCTGGACTCATAAGGACACAAGTAGAAAACAACTTTATTCTTCCCCCATAATATGTCTTCAAATCAGCTTTCCTAACTTGTTTTCTTAGAATTGTATGAAATTCTGGGCAGTTTCATAGTTTATTCACTCATGTTCAGATAAATAAAAGTCAGTTTAGTCTTATTATGTAAGTTCTGAAATAACACATAGAAGCTTGTTATGAAATTAGATGTACATAAATCAGAGATCTTACCTTTTCACAATCTATAAATAATTTCAAGGAGATAAATAGCTGACGGGCACAGCAAGGCCTGAAGAGTGAAGACATCTCCCCAAGTTCTTTTTTCCTGTGTCAAACATTCACCTCTGGCCTAGAATAACAAAAGAGGTTGAAAACATGCAACAGGGAAATATTAAATTATGAAATATTGTTATTTTATACTCCAGAAGGTGGTATAGTTTACATCACCTTCTTCACAGAGGCATGCCTCATAAATCCATAGATTACAGGCTTATTATAAGTAAATAATTCTGTGAGGTAATTCTTTATATTCCTCTGATGACACATCAAACAATTACTATAGCTTCTGTTCTTAGGTAATTAATAGTCCTCTCATCAGTTTATTCAAAAAAACAGTCTTGTTTTGGTAATGAAAATGTCCAGGTCAGTGTAATAATCACAATTCAGAACGGTTGATGACAGAATTCTTCCCTCATCTAGCATAGCACTATCTCAGTTTGAAAGTTTGCAGTACTGAGAGGTTATTACTGAGCCAGCTACACCCTCATTCCCAAGTCACAGTATCCCACCCTTCTAAGATGAGGCCCAGGGGAAAAAGGACAAGGGAAATGATCCCCTATCTCCAGGCTTATGTGACTGCCTGGAATTCTCATCATCAAAGTACATCATTATAGCATTGATGTACTTTGGGTTTTGTATACTCAAAGATGACTCCTCCTGGAGTGTTGAGCGGATTTCTCTGAGGTTATCCCATGAGATATCTCAAGTTGCAATTTCCATGACACAGACATCATGACTGTGCTCCCTCAAGCAGCTTAAACTTCAGCTGCTGGGACTCCACTGATATGTTACTCTTCCCAGTGACTTCATCTCTCTTGGTAACCTTTGTGAATGAAATCCATTTCAAGGATTTCCCTGATTATCTCTTTCCCAGGGTCTACTTGACTCACAAGAAGACTTATACATACTTTCTCCAACTGTGAAGGCACAGTTTGCTTGCAAGATAGCTTTCTTTCCCTTTGTCTTTGCTGCCAAGCAGGTGCTCTACCTGTGGTCTTTTGGCTTTAGAATTATTTTGTTGAGAATCAGACATAAGTTCCCTAAACTTCAGGGATGTAAATAAACTTTGAAACTCTTCTCACTGGCTACATGTAAAGTGAAGGCTACATGTAAAGAAGGCAAAACACCTTACTCTCTTTTCCTACTAAAGGAAAACTCTCTCTACAGGTATCCTCTCTGTCAATCCTTCAGTTCCTATTTAGTAGACTAGAAGTGACTTATTATTAACATCAGCAGAACCATTTTTCCAAATTATTAGTTTGTCCAAGATAGCTGAGGATAGTTGGCAAGAATTATATAACCTAAGGTTCTTAACCTCAGGAGCCTCAGCTTATACTGAGAAAGAATGAGTTCCAAGACAACACACACACACACACACACACACACACTTATTTTCCATATTTGGTTACATTATTAAGCAAGACAGATAGTGTTAAATTCCATAAGAGAAGAACAAATTATGTGCAAGAGAAACATGAATAAAGATAAAGAAGTAATCATTTTCTAAACACTTCCAACAACCTGGGAACATCTATACAGTATGTTTCAGCCCATTCCATAATTCAGAAACTTCAATAGAATATGATTTTTGATACTGAGCTAAAATATGCTTCCTCAACTCTCACTGTTTCTGTTTCTACCTTTGAAGACCACACAAACCAAGTTGGCATTTCAACCACAGCACAGCCCCTCAAAATATGTACCATATTTCTACAGAACTAACTACAACACTCAAATTGTTTAGTCATTTCTCAAAGATATGGCTTTGACTCCTCTCAACATACTGGGTACTCCCCTCTAACTCTATTATGTTCTTCTTTCACTCTTCCTAAAAGTCATGTTCCTGAGACTACAAAAGTGTTGAAGCTGACAGAATTACCCTAAACACTATATTTCTAAAAATGCAACAAAAATTACAATATCACTTCTTGTTAGATAGATCATATAGTTGAGTTTTCTGAGTTCTTGGTTAAAAAAATTCTAATACAGGCACTTTTTTTAAAATTGAAAAAAAGGAGTCTCATAATGTTGCCCAAGCTGGTTTCAAACTCCTAGACTCAAACAATCCTCTTTCCTCAGCCTTCCGATTTGCTGGGACTACAGGTGTATGCCACTATACGAGGCTAATATAGGTTTTACAAATAAAAAATTGAGGAAGGCCAGATGTTTTGAAACCTGACCTGTCATGACCTGGACAGGATGCACCAACACCAATTCCAAAATCATTCTGTAGTATTTAAGAAAAAAGTGATTAAAACTTTTTAAACAAAATTTTCAGATAAAACCTGGATCTGAAATAAGATGTGAAATTGATATGAGACTAAAAAACAATAGAGTTATCTATTACATCAAGCCAAAAAATGAATTCTATATAATATGTGCAAATTAATATAGACAATGAGAGTACAACATGCCTAAACATTTTCTTCAAGGACCTTACATTATTTCTAAGAGGAAACGATATATACACATAAATATATATTAAAGTTACATTGAAATTTTGCATTGGCAGTTTTGCTAAAGGAAAGCAAAGAGATGTGTAGAGGTTCAATAAAGAAGACTCACTATCAAAAAATTTTATGAAAAAGATAGGACATCAGCTGAACTACAAAAAAATGACTCAAATTCAGATCAATGGAGAGGATTAAATTTAGCATTCTAGGTGACACAAATCTTGTGCAAAAAGGTCAAGAGAATAATACATAAGGCATATTTGGTCATTACAAGTAAATTATTATATTTGGAGAAAAGGAAGTCTTACAAAATAAGTGGGGAAAGGTGGTGATATGGTTTGCATGTCCTGCCCAAGTCTCACGTTGAATTATAATCTTCAATATTGAAGTTGAGGCCTGGTGGAAGGTGCTTGAGTCATGGAGGTGGATCCCTCATGGCTTGGTGCTGTCTTTGCAATAGTGAGTGAGTTCTTGTGAGCTTTGGTCATTTCAAAATGTGTGGCACCTTCCCCCTTACTCTCTCTCTAGCTCCTGCTCCCACCATGGCTTCCCCATTCACCTTCCACCATGATTGAAAACTCCCTGAGGCTTCACCAGAAGCTGAGCAGATGCCAGCTTCCTGGCAGCCTGTAGAACCATGGGCCAATTAAGCCTCTTTTATTTATAAATTGCCCAGTCTCAGCTATTTCTTTATATACAAAATGCAAGAATGGACTAACACACATAGGATGAGACCAGAATATATGAGGTTTTAAATGATGAATGAGAAGTTTAAACTCCAATCAATTGGACAGAGATAGTCATTGGTAGCTTTGATCCAGACAATGATATGCATACATCAGTGTTTTAGCAGGGGTAATCTAGTTGAAGTATATGAAACAGATTCTAGACAAGAGGATTCAGCTGGTGAATTAGTTAGCGAATTAGAATTAACCATTAATGAATGAGGTGAAATAACCAAGGACTGTTAAAAAACATCTATCTGAGAAAAAAAAAAATACAAAAATAGCAATCTGGTAATAGCCTTAATGTGAAGCAAGAACGAGAACGTCTATAGAGATTACAAAGGTAGTACTGTTGTTACTGGCAATGCTAAAGAAGAACGAGAAGTGGATAAAACATGCTAATTTGAGGTAAGAGTAAAACATCCAAAATTATCTGGCAAGAGCTTTGTAATATGAGCTAAAACTCAGGAGGGGGACCAAAGTTGATATGGATTCAGCCATAAAGAAGCATCTGAAGCTACGAGCCATAAAGGAGGAAAATAAATAACACGAAGTACTTTAGGCTAACCTTGGAAAACAGGGAGTTAAAGCCAATGGAGGCGGCAAAACACCCCAAAGAAGAAACACAACCAGAAGAAATGTATCATATCAATCCCTTACAAGCCAGAGCATGGGCAGAGGAAGGACTGAGATTGCTAGGCAGCAGACGTAGGGCACTTTATATTAAAGCTTCTGAGGCCAACCTAGAAATCAATTAGTATGCAAAATCAGTCATTTAAGAGATAACCTGATGAACCAAGATTCGATGTCAGTCTTTAGGCTTAGTTATGTTTATCACCCATGAGCAGTGGTCGCGAATTTTTAACAATTGCCAGACAGCAAGGTGGAACCATAGAAACTAGAAGAGGTGAACATTGAAGAGAGGATATTTAATAGTGTTAAATACATAAAGTACAAAAAGAAGATACTTTGACGATCTTCTGATATTTTTCTAAGCAAAATTATATATACAAGAGTCCTTCCAAATTGTTTCAAATTTGTTCTATTAGTTGGCTTAATGTTCCTATTATGATGCTGTTTCATGCTGCTCACAAACCTTTAATAAACCTCATCTAAGTCCTGGTCAAATAATAAAAAATGTTGAATTAACGATGTAGAAATTAATGATAATTCGTTCAAATAGAAAAAGAGCATAACTTCAGTAGAGTTTTAATTGAGCAACAATTTCAATATTTAGACACTTACTAAAACTGGTATTTTAAAGGAAAAAAAATACATCTGTTAACATGCTACCCTTCAATTTTTTTTTGACAATTTAGTATGTATCTTAATCAATAGATGTCAGAATATATCAGCTATGGGATGGATATATGCTATCAAAATTCATTAATGTAAAATTGAAGTGACATGTTTCCTAATTGTCTTTATAATTACACAAAGCATCAAATATCGAAGAATAGAAAAAAGAAAGTATTGCTTTTTCCTCATTCCTCTGCCCAGGGACAATATAATAATCTGAAGACATTAGATAGTGTAGACAGATGATCTGATTAATTCACAATTTTCAGTTTTCCATGTATGAATGGCCACAAAAAAATTCTTCCCATCATTGTATTTCTAACAACTGTCCTGATATTATTATTTTCCTCTTCAAAGTAAGTCCATTTGGGTTACTTGATCTATTTACTTCAGAATATTCATGTATATCAAGAAGGTTCTTTTTGCATTGTTCTTATTTAAGGATATGTTCTTTATAAATTTAGAAGAACATGACCTTAAGTAGTAATGATATCTAAGACTTTAAGGAAAATATATTTAAAATTAAGAGGTAAACTTTGCTCAAATATTATATCAAATATTACAATAACAGAAATTCTAAACATAATAAGATCATGGCCAACCCCTGAGCAAACTTATAGACAAGTTATTTAATGAATTAATTGTCATAAAAGAGAAAAATGCAAATAATGCTATATGACTATTTTATGTGGGGGGAACCACATAGACTAAGAAAAAGAATTTATTTTAGACTTGAAAAATTGAACATTTCTGTATGCAAGAAAATCAATATTTATTGAGAATGAGTGCATATTGATGTTGGAGAATATATACACATATTAAAATGTATACTTGGAGTTGGTGATAAAAATATGTATTTTCTCTAATTTTTTTAGTAATTCTTTTAAAATATTTTCAGAAACAGTCCTCTTTGATTAGTGTGTAATTCAAAAAAAAATTGCAGATGTTGTCTCAATTTCTGAAGTCACTTAATTAAAATGAAAACTGAAGTGCAACTAAGAATGAAATAGTGGAAATATCATATAACTTAGAGTCAGAATTCTGCTGACCTGAATTCCAGTCCTGACTGCTTCATTATTAAGTTTCTTTAGCTTCAATTACTGCATTTTTAATGAGTTTGGACCAAGCGGATGTTTTTCAAACTTCTCTTAGCAACAGAAGTTTCTTCAAAGGAAAATTCATGTGGAAAAATAATATATTTTACATGCCCCAAAACAAATAAATCAGAGAGAGAGTATGTGTTCATCCAAGATCAGGCACCGTGGGGAGCAAATTGAAAACCACTAAACCAGCTGGTGCTGCCCAGTGCTAACATTTGGGAACCCTCAAACTGGTAATGTTATATTAATCATAATAGCAACATTTATTGACATCTGGGTTAAACACTTTATATATTTTACCTTATTTACTATCTAACAATACTAAATAGAAAATGAAACCCAATTCATTAATTTTCCCAATAGTCACACAGATCGTAAGTGATAGAAATCAAACCCAGACAATGTAACTCCAAAGCTAAACTGATTTTCACAAGAGCTACCATTTGTTAAATATTTACTACATACTAGGCACTGCACTTGCTTAATGCAGCAAAAATGTTGGTTGGGTATTATTATCCTATTTTGCAGATGAGAAAACTGAGGCTTGGATAATTTAGGTAACTTGTTCATGGTCACACTTCCAAAAGATATTTATGTCTCCCTTTTCTTTGACATTAGTAAGCTATTCCTCAGCAATTTTCAATTTTTCAAGCCCACTTACATGTTATCATTGTTAGTTATAAACATTTGCCACCTTTAGAAGTTGGATATGCACTATGAAAATCTGATGTGTGTGTGTGTGTGCACGTGCGTGCGTGTGAGTGTGTTTCAAAGCTAGGCATCATGGTTCCCTGTATGGCTAAAATATTAGTATTTATAGGCAGCTAAATGGTTTATGCACATAATTATTATTATTTTTCTGTAAGTCTGTAATAAACTAATTCTACTATAAACAGAAGATAGATAATGAATGCAACCATTTAATATAAATGATCTTTTTTTAATTAGCAGATATGTAACACTTATTCCACATTTTCTATAAATTTTGCAAGAATAATTCTCATCTTCAATATTCTAGATATTGAATATTAACATCCCAAATACACATGCACATAATAGCATGAATAAAGAGTACTTGACTCTCCAAGAGTAAAAAAACGTATTTGACAATCCAATCAGAGACATTTTCATTTTTAGAATTCATAAATTAAAGGACACTTTGTTTTAGATTTTACTAACTTACAGCTTCTTCAGTTTCTCACAAACAGAACATAAGGAGAAAGTGATTTTAAAGAGATATTGAGCCTCATATATTAGAAATAAAGTGCTGGATTTCATCCAGAAACAAACTGGTAATTGTGTTAAAATGTGGATGCTGAAATCTCTCCCTGAGCTGTCTCTTCAAGTTGACCAGGTCATGCTAGTGACTGCCAAAAATCCAAAATTGGCCCTTGTTCTCAAGTCAGTGTATAGGGGCTGGCCAGCTGGAAAATTGCCTGAGGAGTTGCAATAATTTGAAAATCATCAACATAAATTTTCTCCCTAAAAAGAATGCTTCTTCTGGGGAAACTGAACAACTATTCCAGGGGTCTGTTGACACATTTTAGGTACTTTACCGACAGCACATCCAGGAACTGGCCTGAATTTATGCTTACAGGTCCAAAATTGACACCCACTTGGAAAGAATAGAAATGAACACAGCCCCATTTCCTAGGAAATAAGAATTTCAGTTTTTGAAAAAATCCATAATAATGTCTTGACACAAGGCTTAATATTGGATAAGAGTTTTCTATTTGTACTAAAATCTTCCTTCCACCAATGGTCCTTAAATAGCTTTTGATGGAAAATCACAGGAATTTCTGGTATAATTGAAAGTGGAATTGAGGAATTCATTCGCTTTGCCTAATAAAGTTGCCATTAACTCTGCCAAAAGGAAAGACTTTACAAAAGTAACTTCACATTACCTGACCACATTGCACTGCCCAGTATATTAAGCACTAAACTGATAACATCTTTAAAAGGCCTATTGAAAGTAGCCAAGATTCTTATCATTTAGCTTGTGAAATGCTCTCTCTCTGAAATCAAGTTACATAAGCCAATTATGCAAAAATATTTCAGGGCACTCTTTGATCAGCTTACTCTCTCCTTTTGGAATACTCATAACACAAGGATAGGTGGTGCGGTTTTTTTCTTTTTTTTATTTGTCCTGTGATCTTTCTGAACCTAAGAACTTACGTTCACAAAATGGATGATGATCATCAAAGTCTTCAGAAACATTCACTGAAGACACAGCCAGCCAAAGTGATGACAGTTAGCCGAGGAGACACAAATCTTCTGAGAATTATCATCCACACCCTGTTACAAGCTACATTTTAAAGGAATGCTAGAAAATTGGTTTTATGTAATGTTTAGATAGGCATTTAATTAACCAGAAGAGCAATATTTTTCTTGTGAAGAATGTCAACAACCTACCCATCTAAAAATTATGACTCTATTATATGAAAAGGCTCTACAAAACTAGAAAAAGAACAATAAAAAAAGTAGTGTTTGTGATAACAGTATTTTCACATAAATCATGGCAACTTATTCTTACTTCAGTCTTCTGGGTAGGAATCAACTATTAGTCCAAATTCATAGATGAGGAAACAGGTATAGTAGCTTTATCATTAGTGTGAATGGGTGAGCAATGAGGATGAAATCACCAAGAATGATGACACAAATAGTGTTGGAGAGGAAAAGAATCAGGGAAGATGCCAAAGAAATCAGGGATGGTGGGAGTGGTCAGAGGGCAGAAGCCACAACATTTACATCTGTGTCTACTTGTAAGTGATACATTTACAATAAAGGCCTAGTTCTTTTAAAATGTCTGGAGAAGGAAGGAAGGAAGGAAGGAAGGAAGGAAGGAAGGAAGGAAGGAAGGAAGGAAGGAAGGAAGGAAGGAAGGAAGGAGAGAAAGAAAGAAAGAAAGAAAGAAAGAAAGAAAGAAAGAAAGAAAGAAAGAAAGAAAGAAAGAAAGAAAGAAAGAAAGAAAGAAAGAAAGAAAGAAAGAAAGAAAGGAAGGAAGGAAGGAAGGAAGGAAGGAAGGAAGGAAGGAAGGAAGGAAGGAAGGAAGGAAGGAAGGAAGGAAGGAAGGAAGGAGAGAGAGAAAGAGAGAGAGAAAGAAAGAAAGAAAGAAAAGAGAGAGAAAGAAAGAGAAAGAGAGAGAGAGAGAAAGAAAAGCTGACAGATTGAGCTACTATTCTACCTGATGTCAAAGCATGTAATTTGATTTAGCTCATTTATACAGCAAAACCTTTATATATGAATTTAAAGTTATTTGAGCTGAGCTGTTGAAAACATTTTATTTTTTACTTCATGATGTAAAATGAATTCAAAGAAAAAACAAAAAATAAATAAGTAAATGCATTCATTCAGCAAACATGTACTGAGTGTCCTTTGTATCATTTGCCTTTCTCATCTTTCAGGGCTCAGCTTCAGTATTGCCTTCCCAGAGAGATCATGCCAGTCTAGCTAATGTACTCAGCCCTTGTCCCCTTCCAGTCTCTTTTTAGCTCAATGCCCTGTTTTATGTCATTCATAGCACTTACCACTATTTGAAATTATCTTATCTACTTGTCTATATGTTTGTTTTCTGTCCACTGCCCACCATTCCCCCTCAAGTAGAATGTGAGCTCTTTGAAACAGGGAGTGTGGCCATTCTCATCAATACCACATCCCCAGTGCCTTGAACAGCATCTAGGTGCTGTAGGTGCACAATCTCTGTTGATGGAAGGGATAAAGGTTTACCTCATTTTGCACAATATTTCATACTAAATAGTAATTCCGAATATATTATTGCAATTGATTCTCAGAAAAATACTATAAAATACTTACAGTTAGAAAATATGTCTAGAAGGCTGGGCGCGGTGGCTCACGCCTGTAATCCCAGCACTTTGGGAGACCGAGGCAGGCAGATGACGAGGTCAGGAGTTCGAGACCAGCCTGACCAACATGGTGAAACCCTGTCTCTACTAAAAATACAAAAATTAACGGGGTGTGGTGGTGCATGCCTGTAATCTCAGCTACCCGGGAGGCTGAGGCAGGAGAATTGCTTGAACCCGGGAGGCAGAGGTTGCAGTGAGCCAAGGACACACCATTGCACTCCAGCCTGGGTGACAGAGCGAAACTTCGTTAAAAAAAAAAAAAAAAAAAAAAAAAAAGAAAGAGAGAAAGAAAGAAAGAAAGAAAGAAAGAAAGAAAGAAAGAAAGAAAGAAAGAAAGAAAGAAAATATGTCTTGAAAACATCTTCCTATACTTTCCCAAGCTCATAGTTCATACAACATAAAATCTGTTTTCACAGATTGTAATAGTCGTTGAAAGACACTTGTGTTCTCAAGATGTCTTCAGTACTGTACACTTGCCAGATTGAGTTCCATCTGCCGTGTTCATTGTATGTTCCAGATGTAGAAGCAAGCACCATGCCCACACAAACTTTTAGGAAAGCTTTGTTTAATAAACAGTATGAAGAACTGAGAACTACTAGAAAATCCACCCACTTAGTTCCTCCAGCTAGCCCAGCTGTTTGTGAATGCTAAGGCATGTTTCCACACACCATTACATGAAAAAGAATTTGTTTCTTTTTTCAAGATAGTTTTATTCAATCCAGTAGAAAAAATCTATTTAAGTTTTAAAGGGCATTGATATTTCTTGGTTAATTGTATTGTTAATTTTTCTTTTAGACAGATATAGTGATGTACATCATATATTTTGGAATCTGCTTCTTTGTTTCTAATTATAAAAGTGTTGCCAGATTGTTCTGTTTGTCAAAATATATTTCATTTTATTCTAGTGTATACAGCTAAATTTTATTTTCTAGTTCCAAGAGCAGTTAAGTGAGACTGTGCCTGGGATCTGGCCTGAGGATGATGTGTAATGCATATAGGACAAACTGGTTAAGAAACATTTTAATGGGTAGGTCTCAGAGGACTTAAAGGAAGATAGAGCCACATGATGTCAGAAGCAGGGATTCCTAAAATACCACTAGAGGCACATACAATTGGAAAAACCCACATTGGACTGTGACTTTAATGAGTTATACATTTCTATTATGTCAAGCCAGTGAGGTTTTAAGAATAATCTGTTACTCTGCTAGTGTTATTTTCTATCATGTTATTCATGGTAGAAATGTGAAAATACAAAAATGTATCACCTACTTTTACATATTCGTTATTCTAGATGAGCCTCAGAATTATTATGTTTGGATTCTAACTGGGATTGCAATGAATGGAAATGTTAATATTATCTTGTCATATTTATAAGGTACATACCTTATTTGGATAGTAATATATAATATAAATATGATAAAATAATATAGTACTATGTTTAGTATTTTTTATGACAATGCGTGGTATTATAACAATACTATATATTATTATCCATATATATCTTATTAATATATATCTTATTGATAACAATATTTAGTACTACAAATATGACAAAATAATTTGAATATCAGTCTTTACTTAGGAACTGTGTATTTTTTAATTAGGTTTATTCTGAGGTGTTTGGAGTTTTAATTTATTTATTTGTTGCAATTATGCTTGGTATACCTTTCCTTATATGATTTTCTTGCTTACAGTTTTATTAGTCACGTTATGTATTTTGTGACCAGTCACATTAGTAAACTATTTTGTTCTACTAGTATTTTTACCTATTCTCTTAGATTTTAAAAATATATAATCATATCATTTATCAATAATGATAATATTGTCCCTTCTTTCCCGATATGTGTAATCATCATTATACACCTTTGGCTAATTTCATTGTCTATAACATTTCCAGGAAAATATTAAAGAACAGTGGGGAAACTAGGAATGCCTGCCTTGTTTCTGACTTCAATAAGAATTCTTGGATTGTTTCATCCAAGAATGACGTTTGTAAATGGTCTGAGATATGCATATAATTTTACCTTAAGTTATCATTCTCTTCCTTTTTTACAAAGGACTTTTCTTGTTTTACCCGCAGTCAGTGGTACTAGAAGATTTAATATTGTTAAGGCTTCATGCAACCTAAAATAAACCCTACATGGTCTTGGCATATTATTCTTTTAATGTCATGCTGGATTTTATTTTCTAGATTTTTTAAACTAGTTTGCATTAATATTCATAAGTAAGATGGCTTATCATTCTCTTTTTTGTGGTTTCTTTGTCAGATTTTGGAGTCAATGTCATATTAGTTTGTTTGTTTTTTTTTAAGAATTGGAATACTTCCTTTATTTTATATTCCTGGAACAAGTTAAATTGCACAGGAATTACCTGCTCTTTGAAGGTTTGAAAACATTCGTCTATGAAATTCTTTGGTATATTTATAGGCAATGCCCTAATTTAACATCAGAATGAATTCATTCCATGATCATTCTTCTATTTAGCTATCTATATCTCTTGAATTAATGTCAGTTATTTTCAATTTCTTTAAAAAAGTAGAAACTTATTCCTGATATTTTAAGTTGGTTATGCTTTGGAAAATATTAATCTAAAAAGTAGAAATTCAATATTTTTCAAAAAGATGTGTAAAGAAGATATTCCCAGACGTATGTTTCATGGGTGTTATTAGGATAACATAAAAATAGGATCCATACTCAATACCACTGGGAAATGCTTTAAAACAAATATTGAAGATTTACTTTCTGTGGGATTTGTCAGAGTCCTTAACATTCTTATGTGCATCCTATCTCTTTAAAGTTTATATTTTACTGCATATTCCCCATTTCCAGTGAGCATCTCATGAGATTTTTATACTCTGGTACACTTTAGGAAAGAGATCTAAAGAAATTTGAAGATCAAGGTTAGTTTTGCAGAAATATTTTCAGGACTGATGAGATAGGATTTCTGGAAGACAAATCCTTCTAGAAAACCTGTCACAACAAGAAAACATACATAAACTTCAAAAGCTCAGAAACTGGTTTTATTTGATTCAAATATTTTTCATGTTGTTTGTATATAATTCTGATAAATTCCAAAGACTTTAACTGGTATGTAAAACATGAAGCTAGAACCATCTGGAAATTTAAAAATAAACATTCAGACATTCAAACTTTAGCTTTACAACTAAGGACCTTGTATAATTTTTACTTACGTCACCTAAAATATTGTTCATTTAAGCAGAGAGCATGTTATATATTATAGCTATCTACTATAAAATCAAGATTTTTGTCTTCCGCAATATAATGTTTTCTACAACTTACACAGACAAAGAAATTTCATATTCCATCTAAGCAAAACCTTTGTAGAATTCTTTAGAGACTTGAGTCTCCAGAACTAACCTATAAGGGCATCTGGAAAAATTTTAAAAATCTGAATAAAGAAAAGTGAGTACTAATGTGTGACTATATCTTATCAATGATAGTGTGCACTCAAACAGAACATGCTTAGGAATTAATATTTTCTCATTTTCTGAGACCTGTTGAAGCAAACAAAAGATAGGCTCCAGTTAAAAAGCTATGCTCAAGCAGCCCAGACAACACAATGGATGTACAAAAAGCCTTCTCACATTCAAAAATTTCTACATATTTCTTAGAAAATTACTATTGCTTTATACCTAATTAGCAAAATGATAGATAGATAGATAGATAGATAGATGATAGATAGATAGATAGATAGATAGATAGATAGATAGATAAACTTAAATTTCACTGACTATAAATGCTTGAGGAAATTCAGAGCAAGAAAATGTATCCTTGAGTACAGCTTTTCAGGGTAATCTATCCTCATACACAATGGCTTCTTTTATCACTTTTTATTACGTGAAGTATCTAAATCAAAACAGTGAGCTACTACTAGATATCTCCAGAAGCATAAGAATTTGGCAGTATTCTGGAGTTGGCTTATGGAGCTCGCAAGAGATGACTCCTGTGCTTCAGTTCCTAATTCTGCATTCAGCAACCCCACATTAGTACTTGAAATTGGCTGGGGTATAAGCATTTACAACAGAGAAATTGGCAAATATTACAAATTAGGAATTTTTCCTTCAGAGAGCAAGGTATTAAACATTTACCAGCACCCCACTGCTAACTATCCAAAATATATTAATAGTATTAATAACAATATCAATTATGCTCTGTTTATAGTAAATGTGAATTATATAATAAACCATGAACTCAATCATTCTAAGAGTTTCCAAAATTTACACATACATACAATATATGTTTTTAGTTTAACATAGTGTAAATTATACAGTTGATATGCCTTCATTACAATGGATTAGATCATAGACCTGTTTCATTACTATTCATAAAACTTTAAAATACATACCAACATTTGACATAATTAGCTAGCTATCTCTGATGTGAAAACCAAATTTACTAAAGTTTCAGACTTAAGTGATTGGTTTGGTATGTTTTTCTACTTATTTTTTCTATATGAAAATGAATTCACATATTTCAACGTTTTTCCCTAAATTTTCCCAAAATAGACCTTGAGCTTCAGTTTCTATTAAAAAACTATTTGTGCATTTCATTCTAAATATTTGACTGGACATTTTCAGGAGCCATAGGTAATGTTTACAGCAAGAAAATTAAAGTTTACAGAATTAATATTATATTTATTTAAGATATTTACATTTCAGTGCATTTATTTTAAACATACATTTTAAAACAGAAAAAATTACCTTATTGGTGCTGCACTACTGTTTTTTAATATGAAAATCTTCTTCCATATAAAATAGTAATCCTAGAAATGTATTTTATAGCATATTGAAAAGCTTTAATAATCTAGTACATTTATAAGCATCAGTAAGTGTCAAGACAATGTTATTTTCTGAAATAGTACCTACTGAAATTCTTTATCACACATGCACACACACAAACACACACTTATGCATAACTTGTTTTTAAAAATCACATAATCTAAAATTAATAATGCAAAACTCTTGATAGGAGAAAATAGGGAATTCAGATTATCAACAATGAGGGTAACAGAGCTAATAACTTTTGTTCTCACACGTGCCCCTTCCTTCCTAGTTGCCAGAGAAAACAGGGTAGGGAGGGTGAACGTTGCATATGCCTTACTATTGGAAAAATAAAACCTGTAGTTTTTCCAGGGAAATAGCATTTCTCGTTGCTTAATTCATTTAAAGAATGTATCCAATAAATACTTATTAACTGACTACTACATGTTAGGCACTACACTGATGCTGAGCCCACAGAAATTAAACAGCCATGGAAGGCAGATATAAACATCAAAAAAAATGGAAACAAGTGTAACGTGTGCTGTGCTGTAATGGATACAGATCACTGTGGGGCACCACATAAATTAGTAATATATTTAATCTAGGGGGAAGTTTTCATAGAAATGTGTCACCGAAAGACTTTAAAATTAAATGTACCTTTGTATGACAGGCATTTCAAGTACAGAGTGGCACAAGCAAAGGAACAAAAACTCATAGCAGCAGGGCACATTCATGGAACTTCCAGTACTTTTAGTTCTAGTGGAATATAGAATTTGGGTAGATGGAGAAAGATTGAAAGTCACAGCACACAGACAGTAGCAGATAACAGGTGAAGAGAACTGGAGACATTGACAGAGTCTACTCTGAGAAAACATAAGCCTCACTCAGAGGCTAGAAAGAAAAGAGACTAATAGGAAGAAAGAACAGATTTCTATTTTGGTACCAGTACCATGCTGTTTTGATTACTGTAGCCTTGTAGTATAGTTTGAAGTCAGGTAGCGTGATGCCTCCAGCTTTGTTCTTTTGACTTAGGATTGTCTTGGAGATGCGGGCTCTTTTTTGCTTCCATATGAACTTTAAAGCAGTTTTTTCCAATTCTGTGAAGAAACTTGTTGGTAGCTTGATGGGGATGGCATTGAATCTATAAATAACCTTGGGCACTACGGCCATTTTGACGATATTGATTCTTCCTATCCATGAGCATGGTATGTTCTTCCATTTGTTTGTGTCCTCTTTTATTTCACTGAGCAGTGGTTTGTAGTTCTCCTTGAAGAGGTCCTTTACATCCCTTGTAAGTTGGATTCCTAGGTATTTTATTCTCTTTGAAGCAATTGTGAATGGAAGTTCATTCATGATTTGGCTCTCTGTTTGTCTGTTACTGGTGTATAAGAATGCTTGTGGTTTTTGCACATTAATTTTGTATCCTGAGACTTTGCTAAACAGAGATATAGACCAATGGAACAGAACAGAGTCCTCAGAAATAATACCACACATCTACAGCCATCTGATCTTTGACAAACCTGAGAGAAACAAGAAATGGGGAAAGGATTCCCTATTTAATAAATGGTGCTGGGAAAATTGGCTAGCCATAAGCAGAAAGCTGAAATTGGATCCTTTCCTTACTCATTATACGAAAATTAATTCAAGATGGATTAGAGACTTAAATGTTAGACCTAATACCATAAAAACTCTAGAGGAAAACGTAGGTAATACCATTCAGGACATAGGCATGGGCAAAGACTTCATGTCTAAAACACCAAAAGCAACGGCAACAAAAGCCAAAATTGACAAATGGGATCTCATTAAACTAAAGAGCTTCTGCACAGCAAAAGAAACTACCATCAGATTGAACAGGCAACCTACAGAATGGGAGAAAATTTTTGCAATCTACTCATCTGACAAAGGGCTAATATCCAGAACCTACAAAGAACTCAAACAAATTTACAAGAAAAAAACAAACAACCCCATTAAAAAGTGGGCAAAGGATATGAACAGACACTTCTCAAAGTAAGACATTCATACAGCCAACAGACACATGAAAAAATGCTCATCATCACTTGCCATCAGAGAAAGGCAAATCAAAACCACAATGAGATACCATCTCACACCAGTTAGAATGACGATCATTAAAAAGTCAGGAAACAACATGTGCTGGAGAGGATGTGGAGAAATAGGAACACTTTTACACTGTTGGTGGGATTGTAAACTAGTTCAACCATTATGGAAAACAGTATGGCGATTCCTCAAGGATCTAGAACTAGATGTACCATATGACCCAGCCATCCCATTACTGGGTATATACCCAAAGGATTATAAATCATGCTGCTATAAAGACACATGCACACGTATGTTTATTGCGGCACTATTCACAATAGCAAAGACTTGGAATCAACCCAAAGGTCCATCAGTGACAGATTGGATTAAGAAAATGTGGCACATATACACCATGGAATACTATGCAGCTATAAAAAAGGATGAGTTTGTGTCCTTTGTAGGGACATGGATGCAGCTGGAAACCATCATTCTTAGCAAACTATCACAAGAACAGAAAACCAAACACCGCATGTTCTCACTCATAGGTGGGAACTAAATATGAGATCACTTGGACTCGGGAAGGGGATCATCACACACCGGGGCCTATCATGGGGAGGGGGGAGGGGGGAGGGATTGCATTGGGAGTTATACCTGATGTAAATGACGAGTTGATGGGTGCTGACGAGTTGATGGGTGCAGCACAGCAACATGGCACAAGTATACATATGTAACAAACCTGCACGTTATGCACATGTACCCTAGAACTTAAAGTATAATAATTTAAAAAAATTAAAAAAAAATAAATAAAGAGCAACATGTACCAATAAAAAAAAAAAAAAAAGAACAGATTTCTAGACACAGAGCTCTCAAAGAATGAGTTAGAAAACTAAGAGATTGTGGTAAGAATAAAATATTATAACTTAGTCTTTCAGAGGCAAAGGAATTCAAAATTCCTTCAGATCCAGAGAATTTCTATGGAGTGAGATGACCATGGTAATAGGGGTGAAGATAACTAAAAATGAGGAACTCACAGAATTGAGCTTCTAAGGTCTGGCTAGAATACTCCAATTAATCATAGGAACTAGGGAAGTGGGAAGTTATAATATATCTATGCTTCTTGTGATCTTTAAAACACTGTAAATTATTCAGTAGTTAAATTATTTAACTTTCTTCAGAAACTTTTGCATGTAAATGGTGCTGGAGTATGATTTGCTTTATTTATCTTTTGACTTGTCACTTATGACAAACTGCCACGTTCCCTTGTGCATAAATGTGTGTGCGAGTGGGGAGAAATAGAGTGGTTTGCATGCTCCAGCTTGAGGTATACAAAATAAGAATGAAAGAAAGCAGGTTGGGATTTGCAATCAAATGTGGGTGTTTGCTTTCTGTCTGGCACATATTTAGATCTTATTACTATCACTAGTTTTCCAATGAGGATGGAGACTTAGAAAAGTTTAAGTAAGAGGCAGAGTTAGAATCAAAGTCTGTATTATCAGACTAAGCTTCCCCCCTTAACATTATAGTAGGCTAATTACTTAATAATTTACCTTGGAATAACATCTACATTATAAAAGTAGAACTAATATTAGCAATAAAGGCTAGAAGTGGTTGAGAACTGTTAGTTTTCTTTGTCTCCAGGTCAGATGTTTGTTTGTCTATAAATGTGTGAGTCAACATATATTTGTATGTTCCCATTTATTTGACAACTCATTCTAAAAAACACTTTATAAGTGTTCAATGAGTATGTAACGCCTTGAACTATAATGACTGAATTTGATCATACACAGGCACAAAATAATTATATTAAAGAAGATGAACTTTCGAAATGTTTTTACTTCTTTATTTTAAAAAACTAATAGTGCTTTTAATGTATGTAGGGAAGTTCTAAGCAAATTACCCATTACTTTATTAACTCAATAATATTTATAACAATATAATTAGCATGAACATAAACAAGAATCAAACAAATATAAAGGCACCTAAACTATTTTTTTTGGACATTGTTTCTTTCTCTGTCACCCAAGCTGGGTGCAGTGATGCTATCACAAGTCACTGCAGCTTCTTCCTCCCACGTTCAAGTGATCCTCCCACCTCAGTTTTGAGACTAGCTGAGACTACAGGCATGTGTCACCATGCCTGGCTATTTTTTTTTTTTAAGAGACAGGGTCTCACTATGTTGCCCAGGCTGTGAATTTTTTTTTTAATTTTTTTTATTATTATACTGTAAGTTCTAGGGTACATGTGCACAACATGCAGGTTTGTTACCTATGTATACATGTGACATGTTGGTGTGCTGCACCCACTAACTCATAATTTACATTAGGTATATCTCCTAATGCTATCCTTCCCCCCTCCCCCTCCCTACAATAGGACCCAGTGTGTGATGTTTCCCTTCCTGTGTCCAAGTGATCTCATTGTTCAGTTCTCACCTATGAGTGAGAACGTGCAGTGTTTGGTTTTCTGTTCTTGCGATAGTTTGCTGCGAATGATGGTTTCCAGCTGCATCCATGTCCCTACAAAGGACACAAACTCATCCTTTTTTATGGCTGCATAGTATTCCATGGTGTATATATGCCACATTTTCTTAACCCAGTCTGTCACTGATGGACCTTTGGGTTGATTCCAAGTCTTTGCTATTGTGAATAGTGCCGCAATAAACATACGTGTGCATGTGTCTTTATAGCAGCATGATTTATAATCCTTTGGGTATATATCCAGTAATGAGATGCCTGGGTCAAATGGTATTTCTAGTTCTAGATCCTTGAGGAATCACCATACTGCTTTCCACAATGGTTGAACTAGTTTACAGTCCCACCAACAGTGTAAAAGTGTTCCTATTTCTCCACATCCTCTCCAGCGCCTGTTGTTTCCTAATTTTTTAATGATTGCCATTCTAACTGGTGTGAGATGGTATCTCATTGTGGTTTTGATTTGCATTTCTCTGATGGCAAGTGATGATGAGCATTTTTTCATGTGTCTGTTGGCTGTATGAATGTCTTACTTTGAGAAATGTCTGTTCATATCCTTTGCCCACTTTTGGATGGGGTTGTTTGTTTCTTTCTTGTAAATTTGATTGAGTTCTGGATATTAGCCCTTTGTCAGATGAGTAGATTGCAAAAATTTTCTCCCACTCTGTAGGTTGCCTGTTCACTCTGATGGTAGTTTCTTTTGCTGTGCAGAAGCTCTTTAGTTTAATGAGATCCCATTTGTCAATTTTGGCTTTTGTTGCCATTGCTTTTGGGGTTTTAAACATGAAGTCTGGGCGGAGCAAGATGGCCGAATAGGAACAGCTCCAGTCTCCAACTCCCAGCGCGAGCGACACAGAAGACCGGCGATTTCTGCATTTTCAACTGAGGTACTGGGTTCATCTCACTGGGGAGTGCCAGACGATCGGTGCTGGTCAGCTGCTGCAGCCCGACCAGCGAGAGCTGAAGCAGGGCGAGGCATTGCCTCACCTGGAAAGCGCAAGGGGGAAGGGAATCCCTTTTCCTAGCCAGGGGAACTGAGACACACAACACCTGGAAAATCGGGTAACTCCCACCCCAATACTGCGCTTTAAGCAAACCGGCACACCAGGAGATCATATCCCACACCTGGCCGGGAGTGTCCCACACCCACGGAGCCTCCCTCATTGCTAGCACAGCCCTCTGTGATCTACCGGCAAGGCAGCAGCGAGGCTGGGGGAGGGGCGCCCGCCATTGCTGAGGCTTAAGTAGGTAAACAAAGCTGCTGGGAAACTCGAACTGGGTGGAGCTCACAGCAGCTCAAGGAAACCTGCCTGTCTCTGTAGACTCCACCTCTGGGGACAGGGCACAGTAAATAATAACAAACGCAGCAGCTCTGCAGACGCAAACGACTCTGTCTGACAGCTTTGAAGAGAGCAGTGGATCTCCCAACACGGAGGTTGAGATCTGAGAAGGGACAGACTCCCTGCTCAAGTGGGTCCCTGACCCCTGAGTAGCCTAACTGGGAGACATCCCCCACTAGGGGCAGTCTGACACCCCACACCTCACAGGGTGGAGTACACCCCTGAGAGGAAGATTCCAAAGCAAGAATCAGACAGGTACACTCGCTGTTCAGAAATATTCTATCTTCTGCAGCCTCTGCTGCTGATACTCAGGCAAACAGGGTCTGGAGTGGACCTCAAGCAATCTCCTACAGCTACAACCTACAGCTGAGGATCCTGACTGTTAGAAGGAAAGCTATCAAACAGGAAGGACACCTACACCAAAACCCCATCAGTACATCACCATCATCAAAGACCAGAGGCAGATAAAACCACAAAGATGGGGAAAAAGCAGGGCAGAAAAGCTGGAAATTCAAAAAATAAGAGTGCATCTCCCCCGGCAAAGGAGCGCAGCTCATCGCCAGCAACGGATCAAAGCTGGACGGAGAATGACTTCGACGAGATGAGAGAAGAAGGCTTCAGTCCATCAAATTTCTCAGAGCTAAAGGAGGAATTATGTACCCAGCGCAAAGAAACTAAAAATCTTGAAAAAAAAGTGGAAGAATTGATGGCTAGAGTAATTAATGCAGAGAAGCTCACAAACGAAATGAAAGAGACGAAAACCATGGCACGAGAAATACGTGACAAATGCACAAGCTTCAGTAACCGTCTCGATCAACTGGAAGAAAGAATGTCAGCGATGGAGGATCAAATGAATGAAATGAAGCGAGAAGAGAAACCAAAAGAAAAAAGAAGAAAAAGAAATGAACAAAGCCTGCAAGAAGTATGGGATTATGTAAAAAGACCAAATCTACGTCTGATTGGGGTGCCTGAAAGTGAGGGGGAAAATGGAACCAAGTTGGAAAACACTCTTCAGGATATCATCCAGGAGAACTTCCCCAACCTAGTAGGGCAGGCCAACATTCAAATCCAGGAAATACAGAGAACGCCACAAAGATACTCCTCGAGAAGAGCAACTCCAAGACACATAATTGCCAGATTCACCAAAGTTGAAATGAAGGAAAAAATCTTAAGGGCAGCCAGAGAGAAAGGTCGGGTTACCCACAAAGGGAAGCCCATCAGACTAACAGCAGATCTCTCGGCAGAAACTCCTCAAGCCAGAAGAGAGTGGGGGCCAATATTCAACATTCTTAAAGAAAAGAATTTTAAACCCAGAATTTTATATCCAGCCAAACTAAGTTTCATAAGTGAAGGAGAAATAAAATCCTTTACAGATAAGCAAATGCTTAGAGATTTTGTCACCACTAGGCCTGCCTTACAAGAGACCCTGAAGGAAGCACTAAACATGGAAAGGAACAACCGGTACCAGTCATTGCAAAAACATGCCAAAATGTAAAGACCATCAAGGCTAGGAAGAAACTGCATCAACTAACGAGCAAAATAACCAGTTAATATCATAATGGCAGGATCAAGTTCACACATAACAATCTTAACCTTAAATGTAAATGGACTAAATGCTCCAATTAAAAGACACAGACTGGCAAACTGGGTAAAGAGTCAAGACCCATCAGTCTGCTGTATTCAGGAGACCCATCTCACACGCAGAGACATACATAGGCTCAAAATAAAGGGATGGAGGAAGATTTACCAAGCAAATGGAGAACACAAAAAAGCGGGGGTTGCAATACTAGTCTCTGATAAAACAGACTTTAAACCATCAAAGATCAAAAGAGACAAAGAAGGCCATTACATAATGGTAAAGGGATCAATTCAACAGGAAGAGCTAACTATCCTAAATATATATGCACCCAATACAGGAGCACCCAGATTCATAAAGCAAGTCCTTAGAGACTTACAAAGAGACTTAGACTCCCATACAATAATAATGGGAGACTTCAACACTCCACTGTCAACATTAGACAGATCAACGAGACAGAAAGTTAACAAGGATATCCAGGAATTGAACTCATCTCTGCAGCAAGCAGACCTAATAGACATCTATAGAACTCTCCACCCCAAATCAACAGAATATACATTCTTCTCAGCACCACATCGTACTTACTCCAAAATTGACCACGTAATCGGAAGTAAAGCACTCCTCAGCAAATGTACAAGAACAGAAATTATAACAAACTGTCTCTCAGACCACAGTGCAATCAAATTAGAACTCAGGACTAAGAAACTCAATCAAAACCGCTCAACTACATGGAAAATGAACAACCTGCTCCTGAATGACTACTGGGTACATAACGAAATGAAGGCAGAAATAAAGATGTTCTTTGAAACCAATGAGAACAAAGATACAACATACCAGAATCTCTGGGACACATTTAAAGCAGTGTGTAGAGGGAAATTTATAGCACTAAATGCCCACAAGAGAAAGCAGGAAAGATCTAAAATTGACACTCTAACATCACAATTAAAAGAACTAGAGAAGCAAGAGCAAACACATTCGAAAGCTAGCAGAAGGCAAGAAATAACTAAGATCAGAGCAGAACTGAAGGAGATAGAGACACAAAAAACCCTCCAAAAAATCAATGAATCCAGGAGTTGGTTTTTTGAAAAGATCAACAAAATTGACAGACCACTAGCAAGACTAATAAAGAAGAAAAGAGAGAAGAATCAAATCGACACAATTAAAAATGATAAAGGGGATATCACCACCGACCCCACAGAAATACAAACTACCATCAGAGAATACTATAAACACCTCTACGCAAATAAACTGGAAAATCTAGAAGAAATGGATAATTTCCTGGACACTTACACTCTTCCAAGACTAAACCAGGAAGAAGTTGAATCCCTGAATAGACCAATAGTAGGCTCTGAAATTGAGGCAATAATTAATAGCCTACCAACCAAAAAAAGTCCAGGACCAGATGGATTCACAGCCAAATTCTACCAGAGGTACAAGGAGGAGCTGGTACCATTCCTTCTGAAACTATTCCAATCAATAGAAAAAGAGGGAATCCTCCCTAACTCATTTTATGAGGCCAACATCATCCTGATACCAAAGCCTGGCAGAGACACAACAAAAAAAGAGAATTTTAGACCAATATCCCTGATGAACATCGATGCAAAAATCCTCAATAAAATACTGGCAAACGGGATTCAGCAACACATCAAAAAGCTTATCCACCATGATCAAGTGGGCTTCATCCCTGGGATGCAAGGCTGGTTCAACATTCGCAAATCAATAAACATAATCCAGCATATAAACAGAACCAAAGACAAGAACCACATCATTATCTCAATAGATGCAGAAAAGGCTTTTGACAAAATTCAACAGCCCTTCATGCTAAAAACGCTCAATAAATTCGGTATAGATGGAACGTACCTCAAAATAATAAGAGCTATTTATGACAAACCCACAGTCAATATCATACTGAATGGGCAAAAACTGGAAAAATTCCCTTTGAAAACTGGCACAAGACAGGGATGCCCTCTCTCACCACTCCTATTCAACATGGTGTTGGAAGTTCTGGCTAGGGCAATCAGGCAAGAGAAAGAAATCAAGGGGATTCAGTTAGGAAAAGAAGAAGTCAAATTGTCCCTGTTTGCAGACGACATGATTGTATATTTAGAAAACCCCATTGTCTCAGCCCAAAATCTCCTTAAGCTGATCAGCAACTTCAGCAAAGTCTCAGGATACAAAATTAATGTGCAAAAATCACAAGCATTCTTATACACCAGTGACAGTCAAACAGAGAGCCAAATCAGGAATGAACTTCCATTCACAATTGCTTCAAAGAGAATAAAATACCTAGGAATCCAACTTACAAGGGATGTAAAGGACCTCTTCAAGGAGAACTACAAACCACTGCTCAGTGAAATCAAAGAGGACACAAACAAAGGGAAGAACATACCATGCTCATGGATAGGAAGAATCAATATCGTGAAAATGGCCATACTGCCCAAGGTAATTTATAGATTCAATGCCATCCCCATCAAGCTACCAATGAGCTTCTTCACAGAATTGGAAAAAACTGCTTTAAAGTTCATATGGAACCAAAAAAGAGCCCGCATCTCCAAGACAATCCTAAGTCAAAAGAACAAAGCTGGAGGCATCACGCTACCTGACTTCAAACTATACTACAAGGCTACAGTAACCAAAACAGCATGGTACTGGTACCAAAACAGAGATATAGACCAATGGAACAGAACAGAGTCCTCAGAAATAATACCACACATCTACAGCCATCTGATCTTTGACAAACCTGAGAGAAACAAGAAATGGGGAAAGGATTCCCTATTTAATAAATGGTGCTGGGAAAACTGGCTAGCCATAAGTAGAAAGCTGAAACTGGATCCTTTCCTTACTCCTTATACGAAAATTAATTCAAGATGGATTAGAGACTTAAATGTTAGACCTAATACCATAAAAATCCTAGAGGAAAACCTAGGTAGTACCATTCAGGACATAGGCATGGGCAAAGACTTCATGTCTAAAACACCAAAAGCAACGGCAACAAAAGCCAAAATTGACAAATGGGATCTCATCAAACTAAAGAGCTTCTGCACAGCAAAAGAGACTACCATCAGAGTGAGCAGGCAACCTACAGAATGGGAGAAAATTTTTGCAATCTACTCATCTGACAAAGGGCTAATATCCAGAACCTACAAAGAACTCAAACAAATTTACAAGAAAAAAACAAACAACCCCATCCAAAAGTGGGCAAAGGATATGAACAGACATTTCTCAAAAGAAGACATTCATACAGCCAACAGACACATGAAAAAATGCTCATCCTCACTGGCCATCAGAGAAATGCAAATCAAAACCACAATGAGATACCATCTCACACCAGTTAGAATGGCGATCATTCAAAAGTCAGGAAACAACAGGTGCTGGAGAGGATGTGGAGAAATAGGAACACTTTTACACTGTTGGTGGGATTGTAAACTAGTTCAACCATTATGGAAAACAGTATGGCGATTCCTCAAGGATCTAGAACTAGATGTACCATATGACCCAGCCATCCCATTACTGGGTATATACCCAAAGGATTATAAATTATGCTGCTATAAGGACACATGCACACGTATGTTTATTGCAGCACTATTCACAATAGCAAAGACTTGGAATCAACCCAAATGTCCATCAGTGACAGATTGGATTAAGAAAATGTGGCACATATACACCATGGAATACTATGCAGCCATAAAAAAGGATGAGTTTGTGTCCTTTGTAGGGACATGGATGCAGCTGGAAACCATCATTCTTAGCAAACTATCACAAGAACAGAAAACCAAACACCGCATGTTCTCACTCGTAGGTGGGAACTGAACAATGAGATCACTTGGACTCGGGAAGGGGAACATCACACACCGGGGCCTATCATGGGGAGGGGGGAGGGGGGAGGGATTGCATTGGGAGTTATACCTGATGTAAATGACGAGTTGATGGGTGCAGCACACCAACATGGCACAAGTATACATATGTAGCAAACCTGCACGTTGTGCACATGTACCCTACAACTTGAAGTTTAATAATAATAAATAAATTAAAAAAAAAAAAAAAAAAAAAAAAAAAACATGAAGTCTTTGCCCATGCCTATGTCCTGAATGGTATTACCTACCTAGGTTTTCTTCTAGGGTTTTTATGGTTTTAGGTCTAACATTTAAGCCTCTAATCCATCTTGAATTAATTTTCGTATAATGAGTAAGGAAAGGATCCAGTTTCAGCTTTCTACTTATGGTTAGTGAATTTTCCCAGCACCATTTATTAAATAGGGAATCCTTTCCTCGTTTCTTGTTTTTGCCAGGTTTATCAAAGATCAGATGGCTGTAGATGTGTGGTATTATTTCTGAGGGCTCTGTTCTTTTCCATTGGTCTATATCTCTGTTTTGGTACCAGTACCATGCTGTTTTGGTTGCTTTAGCCTTGTAGTATAGTTTGAAGTCAGGTAGTGTGATGCCTCCAGCTTTGTTCTTTTGGCTTAGGATTGTCTTGGTAATGAACTTTTTTTAATAAGATATTTTTCTTTGCATTTCACTGATCATTAGAGCTGTTGAGCATTTTTTTCTTATGTTTGTTGGTCATTAGTATATCTTCTTTTGAGAATTGTCCATTAATGTCTTTAGCCCACTTTTTGAAGGGATAGTTTATTATTTTCTCGTAAATTTATTTGATTCCTTTGTACATGCTAGATATTAGTCCTTTGTCAGATGTATAGATCGTGAAGATTTCTCCCACTCTGTGGGTTGTCTGTGTACTCTCCTTTTACCATGCAAAAACTATTTAGTTTAATTAAGTCCTACTTATTTATCTTTGCTTTTGTTGCATTTGCTTTTGGGTTCTTGGTCATGAGATCTTTACCTAAGTCAATGTCTAGAAGGGTTTTTCCAATGTTATCTTCTAGAATTTTTATAGTTCCAGGTCTTAGATTTAAGTCCTTGATCCATCTTGAGTTTATTTTAGTATAAAGTAAGAGATGAGGATCCAGTTTCATTCTCCTACACATGGCTTGCCAATTATCCCAGCACCATTTGTTGAATAGGGTGTTCTTTCCCAACTTTATATTTTTGTTTACTTTGTCAAAGATCAGTTGGTTGTAAGTATTTGGCTGTATTTTGGGTTCTCTATGCTGTTCCACTGCTCTCTGTGCCATTTTTTATATTGGTACCATGCTGTTTTGGTGACTACAGCCTTATAGTATAGTTTGAAATTACAATGTGATGCCTCCAGATTTGTTCTTTTTGCTTAGTCTTGCTTTTGCTATGGGAGCTCTTTTTTGGTTCCAAATGAATTTTAGGATTGTTTTTCTAGTTCTGTGAAGAATAACTGTGGTATTGTGATGGGAATTGCATTGAATTTGGAGATTGCTTTTAGTAGTATTGTCATTTTCACAATATTGATTCTACCCATCCATGACCATGGGAGGTGTTTCTATTTGTTTGTGTAGTCTATGATTTCTTTTGGAAGCGTTTTGTAGTTTTCCTTGTAGAGGTCTTTCACCTTCTTGGTTAGGTATATTCCTAAGTATTCTTATATTTTTATTTTTTTGCAGCGATTGTAAAAGGGGTTGTGTTCTTAATTTCATTCTCAGCTTGGTCGCTATTGTTGTATACTAGAGCAACTGATTTGTGTAAATTAATTTTGTATCCTGAAACTTTGCTGAATTTATTTACCAGTTCTAGGAGCTTTTCAGGGGAGTCTTGAAGGTTTTCTCAGCATATAATCATATCATCAAATGGCAACTGTTTCTCTCCCTCTTTTCCAATTTGGATGCCCTTTATTTCTTTCTCTTGTCTGACTGCTCTGGCTAGGACTTCCAGTACTATATTGAATAGAAGTGGTGAGAGTGGGCATCCTTGTCTTCTTCCAGTTCTCAGAGTGAATGCTTTCAACTTTTCCCCATGCAGTATTAGGTTGGCGTAGGTTTCTCATAGATGGCTTTTATTACATTGATGTATGTCCCCTGTATGCAAGTTTTGCTGAGGATTTTAATCATAAAGGGATGTTGAATTTTGTCAAGTGCTTTTTCTGCATCTATTGAGATGATCATGCGATACCACCTTACTCCCAAAAGAAGAGCCATAATCAAAAAATCATAAAAATAATAGATGTTGGTGTGGATGCAGTGAAAAGGGAACACTTCTACACTGATGGTGGGAATGTAAACTAGTACAACCAGTATGGAAAACAGTATGGAGATTCCTTAAAGAATGAAAAGTAGAAATAACATTTGATCCAGCAATCCCAGTACTGGCTATCTACCCAGAGGAAAATATGTCATTATAAGAAAAAGATACTTGTGCACACATGTTTATAGCAGCACGATTTATAATTGCAAAAATATGAAAACAGCTGAAATGCCTATTAATCAAGTGGATAAAGAAACTGTGAGATATGTATATATATGCATATATATACACACACATATGTGTATATATATACACACATATATCACAAATCATATATCTCATATATATATCATTACATCATATATATGATGGATATATTTTATATATATATATACACACACATATATGAGATGGAATACTAGTCAGCAATAAAAAGTAATGAGTTAACAGCATTTACAGCAACCTAGATGGGATTGGAGACGATTACTCTAAGTGAAGTAACTTAGGAATGAAAAATCAAACAAACAGCATATGCTCTCACTCATAAGTGGGAGCTAAGCTACGAGGATGCAAAGGCATAAGAATGATATAATGGAATTTGGACTCAGAAGAAAGGGTTTGGAAGCGGTTGAGTGATAAAAGGCTACAAATCATGTTCAGCATATACTGCTTGGGTGATGAGTGCACCAAAATCTCACAAATAACCACTAAAAAACATATGTAACCAAATACCTTCCATGTCCCAAAAACCTATACATATATGATTTTTATGCTGTTTACCTGGATTTTTACAGTTGAGAATAAGAGGGGTGAAGACAGAGTACGAAAGGTGAGTTTGCTAATTATTAGTGGATATGTTTGAAACATTGGGGCAAGTTTATGGAAAGAGTATAGTATGCTGACAAAAATTACTCAATGTTTGCAGTAAGATACAATATAGCAAATAATTTCCTCATCAATATCTCCCACTTTTTTTGCAACATTCCAGAAGTATTAAGTTATTATTAAGTCAAGTTTCAAATATATTATTTTTAATTATATGAAACTTTAAAAAATTAACATTTTTTCTAATTTAGTAGGCTATGAAACCATTGTTTTTGTTGTTTTGAGTGAAGCCTGTCCCCAGGAGAAGTAAATGAGGCCACTAGAGAATGAAGCCAGTTCTGGAGATGGAGAGAGAGAGAGAGAGGTGAATGAAACTACAAGCATTGATACCCCTAGATCAAGCCATGACTGCAATCCACTGACTTCTTAATGGCACGACCCAAAATTTTCCAAAAGTTAGCTTGAACTGTTTTCCATTTCTTACCATCCAAAGAGTCATGATTAACTACTTCAGATATAAACCACAAGCTGGTTTCTAATTTCAGCTAGTTGTGCAACCGTAGGCAAATCACATCTTCTCCCTGGATTTGAGCCTCCTTACCTGTAAAACGATTGAAATTGGATTGATCCCCAGGTTGTCATCTTTCCTAATGTTTCATGATTCTGCAATTTAACATATAATTAATTTAATTAAAATAACCACTTCACACTGTGTCATAGTTTTGCTTAAATATCATTTCTTCCCTGTTTTTCTGATTATAGCCCTGTATTATTCCCACATAATGGAATCTACAAAGAAGAAATAGAGCACACAAGGAAAAAAACCAGTGGTTTTTTGCAGGTTTTAATATTGACTAGACACCGTTTTTAGCGGAATATGAACTGCAGATTAGTTACCTCCCAAAATAGTTACTTAATTCTCTATGGAAACATTCTAAGTATGTTTCTTTAAGTGTATTACTAAACAGTTTATCTTATAACTTATTATCTGAACTGAAAGCCCTAATAAAGTCTCTGCCAATTAGATTTGATTCAGAAAAGTTTATTAAACACTTATCCTGATGAAAAATAATTTGCATATCACCCAAACTAGGTCTCTTTGGGTCTCATGCTTTGCGCGTTGCTTTGCACATTAAACACTCAATAAATGTTTGTTAAATTAAATTAAATTAAAGGAGTTGCTTTTACTGCAGCTTACATGCCCTTCTATGATTAATGAATCATCACTAAGTGAGAAATTAATGAGTGTGCTTTGCATATCAGGAAAAAAAATGTGTTCTGTTTCAGAGAGGGACAAAATTTTACAGCAGGGGAAGAAGATAGGCAACTCCAAGAACTAACAAGAAAGAAGCTTGCAATTATAGCTGCTGACGTGGATAAACTCAAAATAGTTGCCAAAATCACTACCTGTGAGATGACATACCCACTAGCTCCAAATTAATCAAGACTTCACAAATCCCGTCTCCATACAACTAGAAAGGAAAAAAAATAAATAAATAAATGGAAGAATCTCTCCAGGACAGTTCCAAAGCAGAGAAAACTTCAAAGTTCAGATTTTTCACCACTGCCATGTTTCCAGTCCCTCAGCACATACTGTCCTTCCCTGCTCTTATAATCAAAGAACCATAGCACACAGCAAAGGTCAGACAGTAAAGTTAGGCTGACAAGAATAAAAAGAGGAGGCTACTAGGGATGGATCCCAAAGTAGGCAGAGTAATTCTGAATCCACATGTGGCATGTTAGGGAATTACAGCAAGCAAAGAAATGTAAGCAGTCAGGCAATCCAGCCTGGAGCAGCAGCTCCTGAAGATGGAACCCAACTACCAGTAGAAAGCAGCTGCAAGCAACAAGAAGTCTGTACATGCAAACAGAAGAAATTGCAAAGGCATTCAGGAGTTTGGTATTAGGTAAAGCTGGATAAGATTCAAGGACAAGTTATGGAGAAATTAAGTAGGAGCCAGGGAAAGGTCACATTTTTAGTCAAAGGCTTGACAACACCAGTTATTTATTACAAGTGGAGCACAAGCAATGGGCAAGGCCATTCAGGTGGATGGCCTGATGCTGAGTCAGCAAGTTATTGTGCCAAAGCTTTTTAGTATTTTTCAACGATGAACAGAATTGGTCTTGGGCTTGGATCACTGGGAAAATGATTATGATAATGTGTGCCAAGTATCTATCACAGAGGAAACACTTCACTAGTACCATTTTCTTTCTTCTTTTCTTTTCAATTACATTATTTAGGAAACTGAGGGGAAGAAAAATCACACAAGTAATACCTTCTACAACATATAACCAGTCCCACCAACATCTGACCATGTAGAGTTTTAGCATAACATTTCCATTAGTTGTTTTGCTATTACTGAGAGCACCACGCTCTAATAAGCTACTAATACTAGCTATATGCTGTGAACAGACACTAAATACAGAATTAGTGGCCTTGGGAAATAATGAGTAAGGCTAATGGTAAGAAGAAATAAGCAGAAAAACATGGTTTTCAGAATCCTGGCAAAGTACCTGTAGGGCCCTCTCAGAACACTTAAGTATCTATACAGGTAGGAAAGAGTTCACTCTTACTCCTCATGTGCTCCATGGACACTGCTGAATGTGATCTTGAGTATTCATTCATAATAACTTGCATATTTAGAGAGAGTAAAAGAGCTGGATATAAAATTATACCAATGTCTCCATTATCACTTTTCTATTCCAAAATTACCCTTTCACTGATATCCTCCAACTCTCCTTCTTTTTTGGGTCTGATAAAATACAGGGCTCAACAATTTACTGTTCAAGACTGTCCCACTTGTTACCAATGACCAAAAAATATGAGTGGTTGCATTTTGGGGTCAAGGTATGTATGGGGGTATAATACAGTTTTCAGATTTGACATTGATTCCCATTAACCTTATAATATACTGGCAATTAAAGATAATCCTGAAAAAAAATGGAGAGCATGATGATTCACTGAAAATTACGTCTTCTACTATTGTCAATTAATTATAGTAGTTTCTCCTTTGGTTACAAAGTTACATTCACTCACAGCCACCTTCACATAGTCACAAACTTTTTAGTATTTCAAAGAGTAAGCTTCACATAGTCACAAACTTTTGAGTATTTGAAAGTGTAAAAATCCATGTGAACTACTTTTCTTCAATTATACTAACATTTATTTATTCTTTATAGCAAGATACTACCATCATAATATTTTAAGGGTTATAATCTTCATTCTTTCCTGATTAAGGCATGATTCCATCATGAGGATTTGATTTGGTTAAAATTATGATGAAAAATGTCAATTTTTTGACTAAATTCTACAAATGATGCAGAAATTTAAATCCATAACTTTTTAAAATACAGTCTTGATATAGGATAAAAGAAAACTTGTTAAATTTTACATCAAAATAACTACTAAAAAGAAACTATGAACAGGTTTAATATAGGACATTGTAACAATTAGTGTTCACTCCTGCCAACAAGTTATTTTCTTCATTTATGATTTTAGGTTTTACAATGTAATTGCCAGGCCAGCAATAGCTAATCAGGGCATAAAATAAAGTTAAAATGTTTTACCAGCCTTATAAACATTTGTGCTGCCATATTTTTCACTAGTTGAAAGCAACAAGACAGCCTGTTAGGTAGCTGAATATAGAGTATATTGGAATTGCACCATATGCTGTTTCAAAGAAACATCTGACTTAGCTAAGAACATGCTTTTGATTTATTAGTTGACTTCTGTGCAGACATATGTGATTTCTTGATTCTTTTATTCGTGTCACACTTTTGATGCAATCAACTCTCATATTCTCTTCTCCTTTTCTTCAATTCCTGGGAGAAAATACAATCAATCACTGGGGGAAATGTAGTAGGGTAACAGCCTTTTTTCTAATGCAATTTTCCTTTTTTTATCTTGCTGTTTTAAAAATATATATTTTTGAAAGAGAAAATAAATGAAGTGGTTTAGTGGTGATCTTCCTCTCTACACATTTTCAAATTTGAGCTGCCTTGATTTGTTAGTTTTGATATTGGAAAGTGATAGAAAATGATAAAACTCCTCTTACTTTTATACTAATTCGTTCCTTAGAAACTGTTTTAGTTTGTCAGATAACCCAACAAGTAGAATTCCAAAATAAAAATGGGGTTTAAAAGACCAGACAGGCAATTGGTATATACTTCAGTTGCAAGTGGCAGACCGATACTGAAGAGAAAAGGAAATACATTTCATTCTGAATTAATACTTATTGAAGACATACTGCACGCTGAGGAATATTAAAGCATTTTACCTAGATTATCACAGTTAATGCCCCCAATGGTCCATAGGTAAATGCTGGCCTTTGACCCATTACACCGTTAAAGTAACTGAGTCTCAGGATTTAGGTTGCTCTCCAAGGTCACACAGCTAGTAAGTTACAGAGCCATGATTGCAGACATAGGCCATTTGGCTTCATGGCTTGCAATTATAAATTGTTCTTCTTCTTATCAACTTGAAAACATGGTAAATTATCTACACTCTCTTAGTTTTCATTTCCAAATATCTAAAACATGAATAATATTATGTGCCTCCTCAGACATTTAGGAAGAATATGTTGATTTTTTTTTAAATTGTGTAAAGAGCTGAGGGCAATAAGGTATGACTTTTATGGATATGGGAAACCTGAAAGACTCTTTCATTTCAGAGCTAACATTTTCTTAGTAATTTGCCCAGATACTCTTACAGCTAAGAACTTGACTGAATCACACAATTTTTTTAGAATCAGGGATAGAACCCAAGACTCCCACCAACTCTATTCTTTTTCCAACTGCCTTGAAACAAAACCTGATAATTTCAGCCCCTTAAATCCTAGTTCCAGCTGGCATGTGATTAAATAGGAAGAAAAACACTCTGAATTAGAAGGGTAAGCAAACCGCCTCCAAAATTAAAACTACTTAGTGTTAACCTTGATGCTAAGTGGTGAGGTAAAATACAATCATGGTTTCAGGGGTTTTACAAGCAGATTAGACCAATGAATGAGACGAAGACAACGTATTAAAATGGATATAATAACCAACTCTCCCACTTTCTAAGGAAACATCCTTTGCAGGTCTCGCTACTGGGATGGTTCAGTTTTGATTGAGATGATTGGCAGAGATGCAGAACTGAAGAAACAGGGAGAGAGGGAGAAATTTATTTACCTAATGAAGAAACAAGTCACAGATTCCATCTCCTCTTAAACCCATTGCAATTAGGCACCAACCTTATCACTTCACCCAAACCACTCTATTCCAAGTCACTAGTGACGTGTGTGGCTAAAGCAAATGGTCAATTTTCAGTCTTCATCTCATGATAAATGAGATGTCCTCAACTACATTGAGGACAATTGCTATTTTCTCCACTTGGCATCTAGGACACCCCACTTTCTTGGTTTTTCCCCTCCTTTGTTGGTTGATCCTTCTCAGTTTCACTTGGTTCCTCTTTTTCTCCTTGATACTTACATGTTAAAGTGTCTACAGCTATGGTCCTTGTTCTTCTTTTCTATTGGTTTAGTAGAAGTGAAAAAACAAATGAGTGAGTTTCAAGCAAAGTAAACTAAAGAAAATGAGGAAAAGTGTGGAAATGATATAGATCTCTGGTTTGTTTGTGGAAATTTTGAAAAAGCATGAGAGGGAAAATGAAGATTTGGAATCCAGTAAGTGTGTGAAGGTTCAATTAACAGCATTGTCTGAAACATGGTGTTTCTAATATAGAAAACATGGTCAAATAGCAACACTTCAAGTGGGAAAATGAAGCCTCAAAGAAGCATGAGGATTCTGGAAAACAAAAACTGAGCAAACAGGCAAATTGGATGAGGGTCAGTGTGGTATTACGTGAGTAAATATTCTACAGCAGAATGAAGTAAATTTTTTCCATTGGTCAAAATAGCTCAATGAAAGATATCTGAAGAAGTGGCTCTTCCACAGAAGATTGGACCTTTAAGTTACCAACAATTAAGTCTAAAGAGAGGGATATCTTTCAAAAAGCATCATGGGTGTACAATTGGAAAATTGTGCTAACCAGAGTTAGACAGATACAAAACTGTTTGAGAGAATTGTACTATCACTTACCTGAAGAAAAAGAGATTGTGGTCATTTGTTACTTAATATGTCCTTTGGGCTCCTAACACTCAGAAGCAGAAAGCAGGTGCTAAGAAAGCTACTCAAGGCTGGGTGTGGTGGCTCATGCCTGTAATCCCAGCACTTTGGGAGGCCAAGGCGGGCAGATCACCTGAGGTCAGGAGTTCAAGACCAGCCTGGCCAACATGGTGAAACCCCGTCTCTACTTAAAATACAAAAAATTAGCTGGGCATGGTGGTATGCACCTGTAATCCCAGCTACTCAGGAGGCTGAGGCAGGAGAATCACCTGAACCTGGGAGGCGGAGGTTGTAGTGAGCCGGGATCTTGCCATTGCACTCCAGACTGGGGGATTAGAGCGAGACTTCATCTCCAAAAAAAAAGGAAAAAAGTAAACTACTCAGTACTCACTCTCCGATGCCCTCTTCAGGTGTGGTCATGGAGCGTGACGTAGAAGAAAACCAGAGTTAAGGGTCACAGAAAACAGAAGAGAAGGGAGCTAATTTCAGGGAATAGAACTGGAACCTAATCAAAGCACATTTCTGCATTCCTAGGTTAGGAAACTATGTGAGACAAGGTCTTGCAAGAAGCAGATTCCAAGACAGAATCAAACACGAAATGATTTTATTAGGGAAAATTCCTATGTGAAAGGAAATAGGAAGGGAGTCAGATAAGGCTCTGAGAGTCTGTCAGACAATGATACAAGTCTGTCCCTGACTGAAGAAGAGAAAAGAAGATTAGGTGGAAGCAATCTAGACTGCCATTCACTAGCAAACCCACTGGGGAGTTGTCCTTGGGCCAAAGTGGGAATCCACACTGTTGGTCCTATAAATAGCCTGTCTCTCCCTCTGTGACTGCTTCATTCTTGTGCCCACCATGTCAGTCCTAGGGTAGCCAGCATTGACTCATATTACCTGGTCAAGTTTTTTTTTTTTTTTGAGGCGGAGTCTAGCTCTGTCACCCAGGCTGGACTGCAGTGACACAATCTCGGCTCACTGCAACCACTACCTTCCAGGTTCAAGTGATTCTCCCATCTCAGTCTCCCAAGTAGCTGGGATTACAGGCGCTTGCCACCACTCCCGGCTAATTTTTGTATTTTTAGTAGAGACGGGGTTTCACCACGTTGGCCAGGCTGGTCTCAAACTCCTGACCTCAGGCGATCTGCCCGCCTGGGCCTCCCAAAATGCTGGGATTACAGGTGTGAGCCACCGCGCCCGGCCCTGGTCAAGTGATTTTATGTACTTGGTTTCCTAGTGCCTCTTCTGCTATCGGTGTCTTCTGGTGGTCATTAAGGATAAAGAACAATTTGCACTTTGTTCACACTCTCATACATTTATCCACACGCCTCTCCTCCAGGTCTCCTTATCTCCAACCTTTCAGTCATTTTCCTTCCAGACCCCTGAAGACCACCTGGCTGCTGGCCACTCTACTGACTGGGAATCTATGAATATTCTCACCTCAGGCTATTTCTCCTTCCACACAAAGTAGATTACCAAGTACACTAGTTTGTTTTCGTTTGTTTGCTTGTTTGTTTGTTTTTCCATTGGGAAGATTTGCTGCCTCTACTGTCTGTAGAGAGACAGTAATATAGTTATATTCTATTTCTGGCTGACACTCTACCTACCCGATCCACTGATAATTCAAACTTGAACATTTTCTTCCTCCTTGTCATCTGACCCATACAAATGAGAACTGTTTCTGATTTCCTTTTATCATTGGAATGAAAAATAACACATTTGCCAAATCACTGGCTACATCCATGTACCTGAGGCCTTGTTGATCTGTTTTAGCAACAGTGCCAAATCTGGCACAGTGGCTGCAATCACGGCTACTACTTGTTTAGCCTGCATTAGTCTACAGCCATTTTCCTGGATCAATCTGGTTGCTGCAGGGGTCAGAATGGCATTAAATGGATATGTGACAGAGACCATTACTCCTGTATCATCTAGCGGTTTAATAGTGCCACTTATCTCCACCATCTCCACTGGGATAAAATATTGTTTTGATTTACTATCTTGGCTGGGGGTTAGGGAGAGGGAATTTCAAAGTTTTCTCTTTAGTTTCCCCTATTAAAATAGGTTTTTCTCCACAGAGCCAATGTGAGAATTCAATTGCCTGGTATATCAATTCTGATTATACACTTGGGGACTGGAAAAATGACCATTGAGTGGGTCATTGGGACAAGTGGACTCACTGTGACATGAATTTTAGTTAGGTCTTCATTTACTACCTGTCCTCCATAACCCCACCTCAACAGGAGGCCATGATGACACTTTGGGTCTCTGGCTTCAATGTCAACTCAGACCTTGAGTCTAATACTCCTCAAATATTCTGCTATTCTTGTCTACCCAGTGTACTATTTCCTAAGTCCATGTAATTCCTTTTGGGGAAAGATGAGGTGATTGTCATGATATATAAATGTCAGAGTTCAAGAGGGCTTCCTCTTAGGGACCCAGTCACCTCTTCAGCCAGTGGGTTTCAGACTTGAAAATTGACTGATGGGCTGGGACACAGTGGCTTACGCCTGTAATCCCAGCCCTTTGGGAAGCCGAGGGGGGCAGATCACCTGAAGTCAGGAGTTTGAGACCAGCTGGTCGACATGGTAAAACACTGTCTCTACTGAAAATATAAAAATTAGCCAGGTGTGGTGGTGCCCGCCTGTAATCTCAGCTACTTGGGAGGCTGAGGCAGGAGAATAGCTTGAACCTGAGAGGCGGAGGTTGCAGCAAGCCAAGATCGCACCATTGCACTCCAGCATATGTGACAGAATGAGATGGTCCCAGGACCATCACTTCTTGGAACCCCATTCCAGAATCTTCTACCTCAACTTCTAACCCATCAAACTGAGGCATCTTCTGCTCATTCTTCAGATCACAGTTCAGATGTCTCTTTCTTAGGTAATCTTTCCTCAACAGTCAGGCGAACTCAGTTTTCCCTGTTACTTTTTCCTTATTTCACTTACCTCAATTGTAATTAAATATTTGCTTAATCATTATTATTTTTTCCTAATGTCTGTCTCTTTTACTATACCACATAAGGGCAGGGGCTGGATCTTCCCTGTCTCCTCAGGGCCCCACCTTGAGTCTGTCATATGTAGTTGTTTAGTCTGTATCTGCTGAGTGAATGGATAATAGTGGCTCACTACAAGGTGTTTCTCACACAGCAAGAGATAAAAAAGGAAACACCTCAGAATATCCCCCTGGTTGGTTCTGATATGCCCTCCACACTTTGGAGCATCATCCTCTCCTGTATGCCAAAGAATGTTGTAAGGCCTATGCTGATGGACACTGTGTCAGGGGAGGTATCCAAGTTGGTTTTCCTACCAATGCATATGGCTAGTCTGTCTTTGCTGGAAAGAGCATTGTGATAGACTACTGTTTAAAGGTCCTCTCTCCCATCCCTCCTGCCATGCCTCTCTCCTTGACCTTCGCCTTAGCTTTGTTAATTTGCCTTGGCCAATAGACCGCTAGAAGAGAGACCACAAGCAGGGAATTGACATGTGGTTAGTAGCTGGGCACATTGTCTTATAACTCTTTCTTCACCATGAGAAGAGCTCCCTGTTGGCTCGGCCTCCATTGAACACATGTGGACAGACCTGAGCCCAAACTTCAATGAAGAGCCACATCCAGCTGGACTAAGGCTTGGAGCAGAGCTGTGCAGCAGAGCCCAACCCAAATCAGCTGAACGTTACTGACCTGCAGACATTTGAGCTAAATAAATATCTATTACACACTGGTAACGTTTTGTGGTTGTTTGTTATGCAGCAAATGCTAACTGACACAGACCTTAAAGCTTGGATTGACTTCTGCAACTGGTCTGAATGTGGTTCCTTTTTCCCACGAGACTTTTGAACAAAAGGTTTATCTGTCTCCAATGATGTACATCTACAATGATGGAACAGAAACAAGATCGTCACAATAAACTTTCCATCTGGAAGACCCAGAGCAGTCAACAATTATTAACAATTGTAAAGTCCTACTAGATAAACAGTGTGAGGGTCTGTGAAGGCCATGAGAATGTGTGTGCAGGTTTTAATACAGGGTGCACACTTGACCTAGAGGGGCTCCAGTGATACACCCTTCATTGCCTTGGAGTAGAGGCCATGACTGTCATGTCCTGCTCTTCACCAAAGACTGTGTGAGGGTGAGTTGAAAACCTAAAACAGAATTGTTCCTGGGATACTCGGTACCCCCTTTTTAGACCAACCTTAGCAGCTTTGCTGAGCCTACCTTCCTCTGTAAAGCAGCTTAGGCACCTTTCCTCAACACACTCTCTCTCCTGCTCTCCCTCATTCACAGTCTAATAGATTTCCCACCCTTGTCTAACTCTCTCCCTATTTCTTTGCCTGCAGGTGTTTGCTCTACTAAAATCCTTACATGCTTAATTTTGCCTAAGCATTTGCATTTTGGAGGATCTAAACTAAAGGAAGTGGGAGTAAATTTGGCTTAAGAAAATAGGAGTAAGTGTACCATATGACCCAGCCATCCCATTACTGGGTATATACCCAAAGGATTATAAATTATGCTGCTATAAGGACACATGCACACGTATGTTTATTGCAGCACTATTCACAATAGCAAAGACTTGGAATCAACCCAAATGTCCATCAGTGACAGATTGGATTAAGAAAATGTGGCACATATACACCATGGAATACTATGCAGCCATAAAAAAGGATGAGTTTGTGTCCTTTGTAGGGACATGGATGCAGCTGGAAACCATCATTCTTAGCAAACTATCACAAGAACAGAAAACCAAACACCGCATGTTCTCACTCGTAGGTGGGAACTGAACAATGAGATCACTTGGACTCGGGAAGGGGAACATCACACACCGGGGCCTATCATGGGGAGGGGGGAGGGGGGAGGGATTGCATTGGGAGTTATACCTGATGTAAATGACGAGTTGATGGGTGCAGCACACCAACATGGCACAAGTATACATATGTAGCAAACCTGCACGTTGTGCACATGTACCCTACAACTTGAAGTTTAATAATAAAAAATAAATTTAAAAAAAAAAAAAAAAAAAAAAGAAAATAGGAGTAAGATGAAGATTTGGCACTGGCCTACCAACCACTTAATGGAAAAGTGGACACTGCCCTGATAGGCAGGTAGGAGTCGAATAAACCCTGGCACAAGGTGAAGTTCAGTGGCTAATCATTTTGCTGATAATGACCTGTAAAAATGTCCTGGTGAAAGGGAATGCTGAGGAAGGCGCCATGATGCTGGCATATGAGATATATAGGATGAATCATGCCTGCCAACACAGTGAAATTGGCTGGTTACTGCCTTGTTGAAATTAGGTGCTTCAGAAGGATAGCGTAAGATTGCCTGACATTAATATATGATTAATGGCTAAGTGTGAGAACCACAGAGCTTGGATGGCAGTAGCATATTAAAAGAGAGGAATACTCGGCTAGGTGCGGTGGCTCACGCCTGTAATCCCAGCACTTTGGGAGGTTGAGGTGGGTGGATCACCTGAGGTCAGGAGTTCGGGACCAGCCTGACCCACATGGAAAACCCTGTCTCTACTAAAAATACAAAATTACCTGGGCGTGGTGGCACATGCCTGTAATCCCAGCTACTCGGGAGTCTGAGGCAGGAGAATCACTTGAACCCAGGAGGCAGAGGTTGCAGTGAGCTGATATCATGCCATTGCACTCCAGCCTGAGCAACAAAAGCGAAGCCTCATCTCAAAAAAAAAAAAAAAAAAAAAAAAAAAAAAAAAGAGAGAGAGAGAGAATCAAATGGCTAGGAGAACTAATTGTGAGAGTTGCAGAGTTCCAAAGATGATTGAAAACTCAGTCAAATCAGGTTTGCTATGTGAAGGTCAGAGCCCTAGGAAGGAAAACTACAGATTTTGATAACTGTGACGGTGCTATCTGGATTTTCCCGAGGATGTTGACTCTGCAACCCTCTCTGGATTCTCTTGGTGTGTAGAAGTTGCCACCTTTCCCTTCTGTAGAAAGATCTACCATTTCAACTATGCTAGAAGATACTTCAGAACCTCTCCACACAGGTAACCCATGCCCTGTTCAGAATCAGTCCTTACCACTTCTACTGGCTGCCGGATATAACTAGGGACTGGATATTTAAGAGTTCTTGGTCAAAGGGCAAGTATTCTTTGGAAGTCAATCTCACCTTGGCTTGATCACCTGTGATCACACCTAACCCTTCTAGGCCAATTCTTTCTATCTTTAGTACCATGTTTAGGGTTGACTGGAAAAATGGTGTGAGGCCAATCCAGCTTTCAATTCATCTAATGGCCCTGAGCAGGGCCCAGTTCAGAGGTGTAGGACCTGTGTAGTCATACAGTGTCTTGCACTCAAAAAGGATCTGCTATTGCCATGTTGAAATTGCCAACAATTTCATATTTAAACATATTCATAAGTGAAGTCCAGTGTTTCAGGGGAATATACATGGGAACAGAGGAGATACAAAGCAAAATGCAAGTATCTTGGTCTGTTCTATTCCTTAGCTCCCAGTTCACACAGTGTTCGTGATGTCCAGGAGCACAGGATTCTGGTGGACCCATGCTAAGTGGAAGTTCACAGAGAATCAAATCAAGTATTCAAGGTCGGTGTCTTATGTCCACTACTGAGGAAGGAAAGGCACTGATAGCCCGAAAAGGCCATGATTTTTATTCAAACCAGAGCTTGCTTCAAACACAGAAAGAAAACAATAGTGTTCTAAGAAACATGAACAACCAAGGAAACTTATCATACTTTCTTATGCATATTAGTTTCCTGTATTAATGACCTACTTACATTGAAAATGATGACAAAGGAGGAAAGAAAAAAACAGGACAACCCATATTTCATTTTCTTTCTGTCTTTCATCACTCATCAGTAAGCTGAAGGTAGAGAATGTTGGTAGAATGTATGCATGTCAAGAAGTAAAATAAAAGCAGTTGAGTTAGTTTATACAGTTTCCACTGTTTGGGTAAGGAAAAAAAAGATATTCATGTGCAAACTACAAAAAAAAATAAAAATAAAACCATAGTGGAATTTTGGTGATTCCACAGACAAATTAAATACTCCCATATTTGCATTTAAAAATAGGTATTGCACAATACACAGATGAATGGTAAAATGTATGTTAATCATTTTAAATTTTAATTTTCCTTTCTTAAGATGACACTAAATGGCAAACAAAAACTATCATGACAGGAGAAAGATTATAAAATAAACGAAAAGCTTTATATTTTAGTATATTTAATTATACATTTTTTTCCTACTTTTTGAACAAGCAGTTTCTTTACGGACTTAGCCATGCAAATAATGTAGCCAGTTCTGACCATAAGCTAGTTATTTGACTTCTTCCCATTTCATTCGTTCAGTATTGAGTGATTAACTGAAAAACAGATTTTGGCTGCAGGTGCTCAAGTTTAGAATGTGGCTCCATGTCTAAATGAAGGGAGCTGAAGTGCAGACTGTTATATTGAGAGGAAGAATAGTATAGTAATTAAAGCACTAATGCCAGGAGCAGGGTGCCTGACATTACATTCTGGCCCTATAAACTTTTTGATCTGGGGTAATTTATTTAATTTCTCTGTGTCTCAGTTTCTTCATCTGTAAAATGGAAATGTGGTAATAACAACGCCTACTACACGGGGCTGTTGCAAATGTAAAGTGCATGAAGATTAATAAATGCAAAACACTTAGAATAGTGTGTGGCAGATGTTTGGTACTATTAACCATTACTATTATTTTATAAAATAGAGGGAAATAGCCTACCTTTAATCAGAAATCTGGGCCACCTATAGTACATTATTAAAAATTAGCATTATTTTAAAAATTATATATGACAATACTTAAGAAATATTTAGCTTTGAGCCAGCTGGCATGTGAGGGGTTTGTTCGCTCTAGGGAGATTCTTAAAGCAATCACTATGTCAACAGACACAGATGCTTCCCTTTCTTCATATGATAAAGATCAGGGATCCAAACTTATTAGAAAAGCTAAAGATATACCATTCATCCCCATTGGATTGGCAGGTTTTGCAGCAATTGTTGCATATAGATTATACAAATCAAAGAGCAGAGGAAATACTAAAATGTCCCTTCCCAAGGCTTCATTGTAGGAGAAATGGCTCTTGGGCTATTCCACGTATTAGGAATTCTGGGCAATCCTAAGCCTTAGAAGTGAAGCTGTCTTGGTCTCATTGGAGGAGCTTGCTTTAGTTAGACATCTCATTACTGAAGTTACATATCAATGTTAAAAATAAACTATTTGAGTGGGTTCAGATGGTAACACGGCATTTTGAATATTGGTTTCCTTTCTTGCAGGCTTGATTTGCCTGGTGATCAAACTATTCGTGACTAGTTTACCAACTAGGTCATTCAGGGGAGTCAAGTTAACACAAAAGAAACATGTCACCTAAATGCACTTGATAGTGTTAAAATGTCCACCTTCTTAAACTATCGAGGAGAAATTAGTTCTAAAGAAGACAGCAGGCCAACCCTGAAGTACTCCCAGTTTGCTGCAGAATCTCACATGTTTGGGAATTTATATAAGAGCCCTATTTGCCCCAGTTAATTTAACTTTTTATCTATCTGTCTTGTGGACTGGCTGGCTCTTTTAGAGCTCTGTCTAGAAAGCGCATGGAATAGAATCTGTAAAGCCTCCCACAGCTGAAAGTGTGTATGTGTATGTGTTTAAACCAAATCTAGAAAGCTTACAATAGAGCTTCATACTAGTAGTATTTATTAAAGAATCATAATTATAAACAATGAGAATAACTTATGGATTCTAGTTTAGTTCTTTTGTAATTGTAGAATTATATTGCTGCTGTTATATTAGAATAATTTTTAAATATCATCTTGAAATATAAATTTGTATTTTAAGCACTCATGGAAAGGTAAACACTTTCTAAACGTGTGCGTTGCTGGCTGTACACGGTGACTTATGCCTGTAATCCCAGCACTTTGGGATGCCGAGGTGGGTGGATTTCTTGAGTGTAGGAGGTCAAGACCAGTCTGTGTAACATAATTAAACCCTGTCTCTACTCAGAATACAAATATTAGCTAGGGATGGTGGCGCACACTGGTAGTCCCAGCTACTCGGGTGGCTGAGGCAGGAGAATTGCTTGAGCCTGGGAAGCAGAGGATGCAGTGAGCCGAGATCACACCATTGCACACCACTGCACTGGGCAACAAAGTGCGATCCTGTCTCTAAATAAATAAATAAATGTGTGTTTTGATTATTTTCTCCATAAGGATTATAAACATTAAACTAAACAAATTACCTATAATATAATTGATTAATGTTTTATGAGCAACCTGGTTTGGTCAGTGTATACACATTTTTATATACTACAGAATGCTATTACACTTCTGAAATTCTCTTGTCTAACCTGAATTTACATTCTATAGTGATAACATGGTATATGTATTATTAAATAAAATGACCATGTCTAAAAAAATTTATTTACCTTCACTAAACGATACTTAAGCACATATGTAGTTTGAGGTTCTGATAGGTGAGCAGAAATCATTATTTTCCCAAAATGAATATTTTCGGGCTGTCTTAAGCTTATGAGTAAACATGCTCAGACATTGCTTCAGGTAATCTGCCCATAGACAGCCAGACTACATTAGTATTGCTTTGTGTTTGAGCTACAGTTACTTGTGAAAGAAAAAAAATCATCACATTTTATTTTCCAAATTATATATTTAATTGGTAAGTTACTAAGCACTTAGAAAAAAGTAAACCATAACAAAGCTAGCTGAAACAAACTTGCCTTCATCCATCCTAGAAACTTACAAATATTTGGATGTTCAGGCACAGATCATACATTATATTGATGTATTACAACTTGGAAGATTCAATACCATGGAGAATAGAGCCTGAACTTAGAACTGGAAAGTAACGTTTGCAGTTATAAAGACCTACGTTCTCATTTCTCTAAATAGCTATCAAATTCTTCCATGTTCCAAATCCCCCTGGAAGTGTGTGAGTGTAAGAAGGAAATAAGTGTCCAGCCTTAATAATTAAAAATACCACTGCAACATTTATCTTTAAAGAGAGCTCTGCAGGCTGGAAAAAGAAAGATTTCAATCTGCTTCTGAGTAAAATAATCTTTAATTTTAAAAAGTACTGCCAAAATTATTTCATTAAAAATCCAAAGGATACATTCTTTCTTTTAGAATAATTCCATTCTTCTGCAAAATGTCCTGAGCATTTTGATTCTTTCATTCTTCTTCATATTTTATTTCTTTGTGACTTTTCTCTTCTCCTAACATACAAACTAAGGGCAAGCACGTTCCCATAAATGTTTATATCCTCCCAAAGTGACTAATACAGTGTCATACATTCAGTACAATCAATGAAATCTTATTTCATTGATTGCCATTGGATTAATAAACCTTAGTAAGATTTTCTAACAAGGATAATTTTTAAATAATAGGATTTAAAACAAATAAGTAAAGAAATCATAGATTTCATACTGTCTTTCTGTAATAATGGCTAAAAGTCACCTTAAATTTACTAAATATCTGTAAACTGATTATAAAACAAAACACTTCAAGATGGTGTAGCAAAGACTAGCCTTGTCTTATATTCTCAGGGCAACCCATCCCTCAGAAGTTTTTGGAAACCAAGTGAATTAAGCTTCCACCTCTACTACTCTGGATAATGTCAAAGCCTAGCTAAGCAGCACTACCTGTTGACATTCGCCTTGGTGCCTGAATGTAATCCAAAGTATCTACAGACATCTGGCAACTTACTTTTAGAATCACATAAATTTAGGCTGGGCGCGGTGGCTCACGCCTGTAATCCCAGCACTTTGGGAGGCCAAGATGGGCGGATCGCGAGGTCCGGAGATCGAGACCATCCTGGCTAACACCGTGAAACCCCGTCTCTACTAAAAATACAAAAAATTAGCCGGGCGTGGTGCCGGGCGCCTGTAGTCCCAGCTACTAGGGAGGCTGAGGCAGGAGAATTGCGTCAACCCTGGGGGCGGAGCTTGCAGTGAGTGGAGATCACGCCACTGCACTCCAGCCTGGGTGACAGAGTGAGACTCCGTCTCAAAAAAAAAAAAAAAAAAAAAAAGAATCACATAAATTTAGAATTATAAAAGTTCACTAAATTTATCTAGCCCACATTCTTCATTTTCACATGAGGTACTAAAGTCCTCAGATGTTCTATCATTTGCTCAAGGGCACTCAACTCAATGCATATGTGGATGTAAGCTATCAGGTCTCCTTAACTTCAAGCCCAGTTCTTGCAACTCTACAGAATCTTCTTTATCCAACTGTCGGAGAATTTCTATGGCCCAGAAGTACTTGGGAACAATTTTTAATCATTATATCCTTCTAAAATGAGGAGGAAAAATTCATTAATTCAGAAACTCAAGAAAAACCAGGACTTCTGGATAATTTCTGTTTGGAAATCATGTGAAATGCTAGTGTTATGTATATATAATCCTTTATTCTACTCATATTTTTTGAGTGATATAAGAATATTGACCTCAGACTCGTCCTGAAACTGAAGTAATGAGTGAAGAACTCTTGTTCAAAATACCCTATCCAGAGTTCCCAAGGTTTCTTTTCAAAGAAATGTCCTGTTTTTAAGAGTCATTGCAGTCTTCCAGGGGTGAGAGCATAGGGGTTGGGGATGCAGCTAGGTATTGGATGCTGAGGCTGTTAAGGTTAATGATGTCAGGTCAAATAATTGCCATATATTTTTTCCTCATTACCTCACTGGCTTCCTCTTTTATGGCAGTAAGATATACAGTACAAACACTTAAATACATACAGAAAAGGGAGATATTTTAAAATGAAAGGACTTCAAGATCATTCCTCTTGGGATGGTACAGAATCTGTCTGCCTATGAGGTAGAGGGAGTAGCCTTTCCTAAATTTTGAGATCAAAATTAGCAAGAATAGGAGCCAAACTTGGGCTAGGCTAGGAATTTAGGACTTAGCTTCTCTTATGGATGTAATTATGTTATTCCTGTAAAGCTGCAGACATAGGAAAGATGACTTCAAATAAAACATATAGACAGCACAAAAGCCCACATGTTTAACTGCACAATCAGGTTGAAACTGCAGCCATAAAAAATTGGTCTGTAGAATCTTAATACATTAAAACAAAACAAAAAATTTAGAGGACATGTCAAGCAGATGAGAGATTAAGAAACTGAGGGCCTTGACAGTTAAGAGACCTTACAAAGGTCACACAACTGTCAGAGACAAATCAGTCAGGCCTCTGCATATATTTTATATTATCAACTGCCTGCTTTGTACTGTTTTGAAGCAGAAGTCCAACCCCCAAATTTAGGAGTCAAAATGTAAACTGCTTTAATCTATGAAGTGGAGAATTTTGAGATATGTCAAGGTCAAAGAGAGACTATAGGAAAAGATATTACATATTTTCCTTTTGTCATTATTCAATGAGCTGTCCATTCCTCCATGGCCACTGCTTTTGGCTAGATATAAGCTGTGGAAAAATTTCTCCTGGATTCATCTATTCCCTGGAAAGAAAACTCAATCTGGCTTAAGAGAAAAAATTCCTCTCCATGTAATGATAAATTGTCTAAATTGAAAGTTCACACCATAATCAAAGTTGAACAGTACAGACATCCTACAAAATTAAATTTTCATCTAGTGAATCTGGATGTTTTGAGGAAAAAATACTTGTGGTTTTAAGGCCTACTCCCAGGTAACTAAAACACCATCATAATGATATTTTTTCTTCATTTCTACAAGCTCTGTTTTTAGTGGAATGCTTAATGTTCTTTGAATGTAATCACCAATAATACTATTTTTATAAGAAAAAAAATGCCTGCACATGTTCATATATAATGATTCATGCAGTTTTGCTGAAACTAAATATAAATTTAACACATTTTTTAACGTGTCAAGAAGTTTAACCTCACAAAATGTACAGTGTACATTCATAGTTTTCTTTTGTACTGTACTGAAACTAAATTTCATATTTTCATACAATCTATACAATCTGATTCCCTGTGTGTTTCAACTCTACCCAAATATTATCTCTATAATTTTGCCACTAAACCGTTTAAGATGTAGTTGATTTAAACTACTAGTCACAAACCTCAAGAATCAGTTTTTTTAATAAACAATACATTCATTTTCTTTTTTTACATAACTATCTCCAGGCCCCAAACCAGCTTTCTAAATTTATCTCCCACTTTTCCTCATCCTGATGCAGCTCTAGACGCTGTGAGCTGGTGTCTTCCATCTCATGCTTCTCCAGCTATCTTACTCAGCTGATTATGCTCTTTCCTCTAACAGCCAGAATCTTAAATTCTACCCAGCCTTCTAGAGCCAGGTCGGATACATTCCTAGTGCCACAGCATTTCGTAATAACTTGGTCAGGGATAATCTCATCTGCCTGACAAATTACAACCTTTCATATATTCCTGCTGCACCATCACCTTTTGCCTCATAGCATGGATCTTTAGGGAACAATTTATTATAGTGTTAAGAGTGAGAATTCAAGAGCCATACAACTGGAGTTCAAATCTTGCCAATCTACTGGCTCACTGTGGATCTTGGGAATATACTTTAACCTCTCTTAAATCCAATTTCATCATTTATCAAATGAGATAATTATAGTACCTACTTTATAAAGTTGTAATAATCTAAGATTATAACATATAAAATGCATTGAAAGGTGTCTAATACCTAGTAAGTGCTCAGTAAACATAAGCAACTACCAATACTTTAATTTTATTACTATTATCATCATTACTTGCAGTGGAAAGAGCTTCTACTAATAATAAAGTGATCCAGGAAGTTGCCTAATCTTTTCAAGTTTTTGTTTTCTTATCTGTACTAAAGCAAAGCTTCTGTACAGCAAAGGAAACAATCAATAAAGAGACAACCTGCAGAATGGGAGAAAATATTTGCAAACTATCCATCCAACAAGGGATTAATAACCAGAATACATAAGAAACTCAAACAACTCAATAGCAAAAAAGCAAATAATCTGATTTACAAATGGACAAATGATCTAAATAGATGCTTCACAAAAGAATACATATAAATGGCCAACAGGTATATGAAAAAAAATGCCCGACATCACTAATCATCAAGGAAATGCAAATCAAAGCCACAATTATATCACTTCACTCCAGTTAAAATGACTATTTTCAAAAGGACAAAAAATAATAAATACTGGCAAGGATGTGAACACTCACATACCATTGGGGGTAATGTAAATTAGCACAGCCACTGTAAAAAACAGTATGAAAGTTCCTCAAAAAACTAAAAATATATCCACCATATGATCCTGCCTTCCCACTGCTAGGTATACATCCAAAAGAAAGAAAATTAGTGCATCAAAGAGACTATATACATTCCCATGTTTATTGCAGCACTACTCACAATAGCCAAGGTAAGGAAGGAACCTAAGTGTTTATCAGTGGATAAATGTATAAAAGAAAACATGTCTCTCACATATAATGAATATATATGGTATATATATGGCATTTATACATACATACACATATATGGCATATTAATAAATATATTACATATATTTATATATATAAATAACTTTTGTATATTTCAAAATACCTACCAGATTTGGAATGTTCCCAATACCACTAAATAACATTTGAGGTGATGGATATTCAAATTACCCCAGTTTGATCATTACACATTATATGCATGTATCAAAATATCACATGTACCCCATAAATATGTACAATTATATAACAGTAAAATCTTCAAACATTTTTGAAGTCAATACCAAAAAACCATATTTACTTTATTATTCATTATCTATTGCTGCATAAGAAATAATCCCCAAACTTACTTCTTTGAAAAACATTTATTGTCTTCTAAGTCCTATGGGTAAGGCATACAAAGTCCTCTGGTTCAGAATTTCTCACAAGGCTGCAATCAAGATGTCCACAGAGCTGCAAGCATTTCAAGGATCAACTAGGGAAGGATCTGCATCTCAATTCATGCTCTTGTTGTAGGCAGAATTGAGTTTTGCACAAGCCGTTCGTCTTGGGGCTTCCGTTACTTGCTGGTTGTTGGCCATAGGAGATGCTCAGTTTCTTGACATGTGGGTCTCTTTCAAAGGCAGTTTACCACATTGCATCTTGCTTCATCAAAGCAAACAAATAAGAGGGTAAAAGAGAGATAGTGTAAGCAAGAGAAAAGTCATAGTTTTCTGGAACCCAATCTCAGAAATGATGTAATATCACTATTGTCCTACTCTGCTCATTGGTAGAGTCACTGGGTCAAGCCTACATTCAAAGGAGGGAGATTATACAAGGGGGTGAGTGCTATGTGATGGAGATCATTGGGTCATCTTAGAAGGTCTCCTACCACACCTCATAAAGTTATTGTAGAAATTAAATGGTCTTAATGTATCTGTAATTCATTGTAGACTACCTAGGACACAGCAGATATGCAACAAATACGAATGTATTCTTCCCTCTCTAATAGAATAAAACTCCTAGGAGACAAAGACATAATCAGTGAGCCCTGCAGTACCTAAGCCAACTTTGCTCTCAACAACCAGTAGAGGCATAAATGATACTGACACTACTGTTCACAATCTCGCTAACATTATCTTTATTTTCAGAAGGTACAACCTATTACCTTTCCGCAGTGACTCATTTACAGTACAACAGCATGGTAGGCAGAATAATATCCCCCAAAGAGGTCCATAGTCTAATCTATAGAACTTGTGAATAAATTACTTTACATAGGAAAAGGAACTTTACACATGTAATCAAGTTAAGGTTCCTGAAATGGGAAGACTGACATGGTTTACCCAGGTGGGTTCAATTTTATCACAAGAATCCTTTAAAAGCAGAGAACCATTCCTGGCTGTGGTCAGAGAAACACCTGTGATTATGCCACAATGATTAGAGAGATGCAGCATTGTAGGTTTTGAAGGTAGAAGAAGGGGGCCAAGAGCCAATGAATGTGGACAGCCTCCAAAATGAGAAAAGGCAAGAAAACAGATTCTAGCCTGCACACTCCAGTAAAGAGTGCGACCCTGCTGTCAACTTGATCTTAGGTTGGTGAGATTATTGTTGGACTTTTGATCTATAGAACAAGAATATAATGCATTTACATTGTTTAAAGCAACTAAGTTTGTGGCAATTTGGTATAATGGCAACAGAAAAATAATAGAAAGAGAAAATATGTAAGTGTGTCCTTAGAGATATCACACACAGGTACTCTCTAAATGTTGAAGGAATATATATGATCATTCTATAATGTACAATATTAAAAATCATTGAGTAAAAAAACTTTTAGTTCAAAACACCATTACAAAGCATGCGACTATTTTTTCTAAATCATTGTATTTCAAGACCATTAACTATCATCAAAAGCAATGAGAATAAAAACTACTACGTTTTTATTTAACAAACACTTGAAGAACATTTACTATGTGGTAGACACTATTATAGAGTCTAAAGTCATAGATACGTTATAAATATTATTCATTTAGTTCTATTAACTTACAAGACAGTCACTATTATCATTCTTCTTCTACAGACAAAGAACAAACACAATTTTGATGAGCTTTCCCAAGCAAACTTCCCCAAGCTTGTAAGTGGCAGAGCTAGAATTCAAACTCAGGCACTCCGGCTCCACAGTACCTGAATTGTGCTTCTTCTAAAATCATAACTGAATTGTATATAATAATCATAATTAAATCATATATATTCCCAATACATTGTTTCATATATTTATTTAGACTTAAGCAGACTAAAAAACTGTATATATTCTGGATTATTCTTCCCAAATTGTTTGTTGACCAATTACTAAGTACCTCCTACGCCACAGGCATAGAAGAAAAAGAGAAATGAATAAAACAATGAATCTCCCCTTAGAGAGTTCACAGATTAGTGACAAGAGACAGATGACACAATAATACAATAATTTATATTTTCATGAAATAACATAAATTCATTAAAGCAAAACCATCTCTTATGGCCCTATTCTCCATGACTTCCTCATTTAGAAGGGAAGGTAAGTATTGAAATAAACAGCTGTGTGATACCTGTTAAGTTATGGTAGAAGCATGTAGCTGGTACCAAGAGGCACAGAAAAAAGAAAAATATTTGTAGGAACTGGCAGAGGGGACACTGAATAGTATGAAGGAGGAGATACAGAGTTTTATAGTTTAGAGATCATTTCAGCAAGCAAGGATAGTAAGCCTGAAGGGTAGTGAGGCTGGAAGTCACCAATTTGTTAAGAGATGGCTTAACGTGCAAGGATAATGAGGGTTTGAATTAAGGCAACTGCAGGAAAGATTATTAAAAGAGAGAGTGAATTTGGAGTGGTATTAGCAGGCATTATGGACCGGGACCCAGGATATGACATTGTCCATACTCCCCAGAATCCCCTCCACACACCTAAGTCTCCCTCAAAGAATAATAATAGCAAATGAGAGCAGTGAGAAGTTACAATTGATGACTGTGTAAATACCCAGCAGAAGAACAGCAAGAGAGAGTCTCTGGAATGTGTGAAAAGTCCTGGTGCCCTTCTAGAGAGTTTGAACATTAGCCTGCAGATACTAGGATCTGGACAAAGTAGTTAGAATGCATGATCAGGTAACAGTGAAGCTACCATGGTTAGAAAGATAGATGCTAGCCTAGAGTGAGGAGAAATCAGCGTCTGAGAAAGGAGATAGTACTGTAGTGTATTAAAGTTAAAATTTTAATTTTCAGTTTTTATTTTCAGGAGAGACTGATATCTAAAGGCAATTCTTTTTATAATAAATACTGTTTTTAAAAGTTGAATTGTCATAAATAATTACAGCTAGCTATTGCTTGCACTGCATAAAGATGTTTCAGTCAATGATGGCCCACATATATAACAGTGGTCCCTAAGATTATAATACTGTATTTTTACTGCAATTTTTCTATGTTTAGACATGGTTAGATACACAAATACTTGCCATTGTGTTACAACTGCTTATAGTACTCAGTACAGTAATATGCTGTGCAGGTTTGTAGGCTTGGAGCAAAAGGTTATCCCATATAGCCTAGGTATGTAGTAGGCTACATCATCTAGGTTTGTGTAAGTACACTCTATGATGTTCACACAACAAAATAGCCTAATGACACACTTCTCAAAATGTATCCCTACTGTTATGAATGACTGTATGTAGAGGCAGTGCTCTAACTACCTTACATACAGTATTTGTTTAATTCTCAAATATTATCATTGGTTCAGTTTATTGTTAAGTCTCAGAGAGGTTAAGTAACTTGCCCAGGGTCATTCAGTAATGGGTAGGTGGAATTTGAATCCACAATGTGATGCTAGAACCTGAATTCATAGCCACTGTATCATCAACACGTGTTTGGTTAAATCCAGATATGGAGAAATTATTTTTATTATGTTGAGCTTCAGAGCATGCATAGACTCTGGAACCAGACTACCTAGGTTCAGATCTCCATTTCACCATTTAATGGCTGTGAGAAATTCGACCAGTTACTTCAGCTTTCAGTACCTGTTTCTTCATCTGTAAGTGGGAACAATAACAGTGTTTGCTTCCTACGGTAGTTCTGAGGATTAAATGAGTAAATTTAGTAAAAGGGCTCAGAAAAGTACCTTGAGCATATTACACAACCAATAAAATTTACCTATTATCAATATTATTATTCTAATATAAAGTATTGAGAATAGTGGTATGAAACACTGGATATACTGCATGGCCCCAATTGAGACCTGAGATAGGCAGAATGATGGCTCCTAAATATATCCATTCCTCAATCCCTGTAAGCTGTGAATATGTTACATTATTACCGCAAAAGGGACTTTGCAGATGTAATTAAAGTTATGAACCTTGAGAGGGGGAGATTCTGTCTAATCAATGGATTCTTAAAAGGCTGTAATTGGAGAGATACAGCAATGGAAGAAGAGGAAAGGAAGATTTAGAATGATGAAAGGGTCTCAATCCACTGTTGCTGGCTTTGGAGACAAAGAGGGCCATAACTAAGGAATGTGAGTGGCCTCTAGAAGCTGGAAACAGCTCTCAGCTGACAGCCAGCAAAGAAACAGGGAGAACAGCTACAACAGCAAGGGACTGAATTTGTCCAACAACATGAATAAGCAAAAAAAAAAAAAAAAAAAATCAGATTCTTCCCTTAACTCTCTAGAAAGAAACACAGTCCTGTGGACACCTTGATTTTAGGCCATTGAGAACCATGTTGAACTTCTGACCTACAGAACCGTAAGGTAACAAACTGGTGGTGGTTCGAGCTTCTAACTTTGTTACAGAAATAGTATTAATAGTAAACTAATAAAAGATCCACACTTTTTCCTAAAAGACTCAAACATATTGATTTAGGAACTACATAATATTCCAGAATAAATTTAACTTCTTAAAGTCAGCATTTTAAAACTATATTAGGACATAAATCAATGTCTTATTTACATTTTTATTGTTAAATTCTTAGAATCTAAAAGTTGCTAAAAGGCTATAGAGGATATAAAATGCTATTACAAAATATTTTCATCTTTTCTATGTAAAGGTAAAAAAATTCAATTTTAATTTTTTAACTTCTCATAGTTAATGAACAAATTAACTTTGATTTTTTTTTCCTAATATTTTTTAAGTCCACAGCCAAGTTCTAATAAAGGCGCTTAACATGTCACTAGGAATATATAAATTCTAGGTTTAAAATAACTCATGTTTTGCATTTACAGAGGTAAGCATTTACTAACAAGCAAAATATTCTGTCTTGGTTATTATTTACTTATTCACTGCCTCTGAATTTATATGAATTAGCTCTGAGAGAGTAAGAGCTGTGTCTGTTTTCTGTCTTCACATTTTTATCAACACTGCCTAGCAAAACTCCCGGGCCTCAGAAAGCTTTTGTTAAATACATGAATGAAAAATAAATATATCTTTAAAAAACTGGAAATAAAGCTTCCCTGGAACCTCAGCTCACTAGCTCATGGGAAAACTAACAAGATATACTGTATCTACAGGTTAAACATTAAAATCCAGAACTTATTTTAAACATTTTCAACAGAATGTTAAGGGTTATATGTTTCCCCACATTCTGAATGAGATTAAATATGTTTCAAGTTTCTTGTTATCTTTATTATTTTCATTCGCTACTGTGTGATGTGCACATGACATACACAAGGCTCTACGAACTAGAATTTGCTTTCTGAAAATGTCCTCTACGTCAAGTCTTTGTGAGTACTTTACCCTGTTCCTCTCAAAAATTAAGTGAAGCACAGCATATGTGTAGGCTACCTGAAAGAGGTGCAGCGTGGTTGGTTTTCTTCACAATTGCTAAAGGAAAGGCCTACTCTTCTTCGGCGAGATTTTTACTCTCCAGAACAGCAGTATGCATAGAAATAGAATGGAAACCACGTAATTTAAAATTTTCCAAAACATTCTCATTTTGACATGTAATCAATATAAAATTAATGAAATATTTTACATTCCTTTTTCTTTTCAGACCATGCTTTAGAAATCTGGTGCATATTCTACACTTAGAGAGGACCTCAGTTCAGACTAGCCACTTTTCAGGTGCCCAGTGACTACTATACTGGACAGCTGCAGCTCTAGAAAATCCACTCCCAAACCCCTAAACTCCCATACCCTATCAACTTATAGCTTCTACTCTGTCTCAATTTGTACCATTGTTTCACAATTTGGATAGCATTAGAGTTCATTAATAACTTTCATTTTAGCAAGTCTGCTCCATGGGTAGTTTCTGAAATAAAAATACAAGCCAAAAAAAAAAAAAAAAAAAAGACCTAATAACTGTGGTTCTACAGTATACGCTCTTTCTCGATGGTCTAACAGAGCTTTCGTAGAAGTGCCTGCTCCTGGTAGGGACGGAGAGTCGAGACTGGAGGCAAGAACTAAGACGTTCCTAAACCCTGCTACGTGCTGGAATCCTCAAGTGCCTACCATCATTCAAACCTTAGAACTAACTCTCCAGAGACACAGCCATTCATACCACAGAACCAGATGGCAGTGGCGATCCTCAACGCCGGCTACCTGTCACTGCCTGGTGAGTACTCTTCCCTCAGACCCCATTCCCAGAAGCTCTGCCTCGACTCCCCAAGGGGTAGGCGACCTCCTAAGCGTTACCGGGGAGATCCGAGGGCCTCCGAGGGCGGGAAACCTGAGGCCAGGCGCTCGCTGCCCCTAAGGCGAGAGTGCGTCCGGTCCGCTCTACGGGGTCTCCCGGGAGGGCTTTGCAGGGCGGATGACTGACGGGCCAGCTACCTTCCTTCCTGAGCCTGCAGATCAACAAGCTATCCTCCCTGTGCACACAGGCCCCGAGGGCGGGCAGGTCTCCAAGCGCCGCGCAACTGCCCTAGGCCCGACGCAGCCACCTGCCAGAGGTTCCCTCCCCACCAGGCCATTCCCTCAGCCAGTCCTCCTCCGACAGCGAACAAGGAACCCCAGAGGCACGGAGGCGTCTCGCCGACATCCGGCGACCCTTGCCAGAGGCCCTTCGCGATGTCCGCAAGCAGAGAAAGCCCGGCTCTCACAAGCCCTGGCTTCCCTTAGGCCCCTTGACACTTGTGCGTCCTCACTTGCGGCCCCTGACCCGGGGCTGACCGGTTCGTGACTCCCCTGCCAATCAGAGACAGAGTTCATCCGGCCAACCGACCAATCACCGCGCGCTGGTGTCCGCTTCGGCTTTTCGTCCCTTCGGCCCTTCGGTTCTTCGGCTTGTCGGCGTTCGCGGCTGTTTGGCCATCCCGGGCCTTCCGCAGCGCCGCTGAAGCGCAGTGCTCGTTGGTGTAACTTTTTCTTTTTCTTTTTCCTTTTTTTTTTTTTTTTTTTTTTTTTTTTTAAAGCCACTTCCGGCTCCTGCGTCGCTCCGGAAGCCTGCTAGTTCCGGAAGCCTTGGTAATCCAGATTCTGCTAGGAAAAGACAAGCTTTCCAGAGAATGTTTCAGAGAAAGTTACGTGGAGCGTGGGCGTTTCGCAGACTCCTAAGGTCAGTGTCTGCCCCAGAGAGCCGGAGTGCAAACCCGAGGTCTTGTTTTCAGCTGGGAGGTCGTGGAGTTTCACGACCCTGTAATTGTCGCCGATTGCTTTTTTCCCCTGTTTATTGGCTTCCTATCTTCCTGGAAGAGGCAAATCAAAGCTTCTGAATGTCGGGAAAGGCAGTGAAGCAAACCTAAATTCCAAAAGATGTTTTTAGGATCGCGCCATTAAAAATAAACACACAGCTGCAGTTGAGCCCCTCTACATTCCACGTAGTGACTTAAGAGACGAACTTTGAAATCTTTTTCTCTCACTTGGCGGTTGTGAGGATATTGACCTCTTATAAACGGCTTTATAAAGAATTGAGGATCCAAGCTTTACTTAATATCTGAAAGTTCATGTAAAGTGTTATATGTGGTACAAAAAATTTGAGTATACTTAGTTTTCTAACATTGTCGAAAGGGCACGTAAAAGCAGTTTGATTTTCTTATGGGGGAAGAGATAATGAAAAGTTTCTGATAAAATTGCTTGCTATGAATTAGTTATATTTCACATTGTTTTTTGATAAGAAGTCTGAATGTGAGAAACGTTTACTTTTTTTTTCTGGGTTCTTAAAAATCGTTATTGAGGTACCATTTTCCACATTTCCCACATTTAGTGAAAGGGCTTTTAGCAAGATGAGCAAGACTTGAACGTTCAAGTCTAACACATTCTTTTAAACTTCCATGATGCCCCTCGCAAATATTTTATCTTGAAGTTTCGGACAATTAGATGATACTGGGGCGCTCTCAACACCACAGCTTGTAGTCTAAACACCTTCCCCTAAAGTGTTACCTTTACTTAATCCTGAACAGAGTGAACTTGAGTTGACTCTTTTAACTTATCTGATCTCACCTATATTATTAATTACTTGTTTCCAGAAAGATTACAGTTGAGTGATCTTGAGCCAGGAAGATATTTGAAAGAACTATTTACAGAATTAAAAAAACAAACAAACAAAAACCCTTCATATTTTTTCTTAAAAAAAAATATAAGTAACAGGACATGGAGTGAATACTAGACTATCAGACTACAGAGTATTAGACTAAATCAAGAGAGTTGGATTCTAGTCCTGACTCTGATTGCCTTTGTACAGTTTTATCTCTTGGCCGTATTCTTATTTTTAGAAATTAGTGTTAGTACTCGGGCTGGGGTTTTAAAACTGTTCCATAGGAGAACTTGTGTAGAAATTTTCTGGAGCCATGCAGGGAGAGACAAAGCAAGCCCACCCTCAGGTTTGTTTTAACAAGAGCAGCTATTTATGTGTTCCACTTGAATAACAAGGTTCTTGTTAAGAAGATTAAATTTGTATCTTAAACGAGATGATCTACCTTTTCTTCTAGCAGTAAAATTCTGTTTGTTTTTTTTTTTTTTTTTTTTTTGGATATTCATTTGTAGTCAATGTACATTTATTTATTACAGTTTTTAAAAATAATATATTCACAGCTAATTTATTTCTAAAAGCTACAAATATGTCCCTACTCTGTTTCAATTTATTTTATAAATACAAATTTGAAAGTTTTCTTTATGATCAAAATTAGAATTTATTATTCTGTCTTCCTCATATCCTTTTATTTTAGTCATAAAATTTTGCGTATATTTGATGCGCATAATGATTCTTACCGTAGGGAGGACAAATATTTTCCATTTTACATATTTGGTAGCTGAACGTTAAAGGTATTAGCAGGCTTGCTCATCATCACATCGATTAAAAGTTCTCAGTCTTAGCCCCATGTTTTTCTCACAACATCAAATAATTGTAAATTTCTTTCCCTCTTGTACACCGTCCACATGCTCAGGTTCCTATAGCACAAGGAAAATGTGTGAATATGCACAATCGTTATTTCTGGCCAGAAGTTCTCTCTTGAATTTTCATTTTTTTCCTCTTTTGATGATCTGAGTTGGACCACCTAGAAGCAACTTGGATGTTGTCTATACCTCTTTTCTGTGAAGTGATAACAGTTTGTAAATGTTTCATGTTCCTTTTCCCTTCCTTTGGAATGTACAAGAAACCTCAGGAGAAAAGCCCTAAATTGCTCCATTTGCCCTGTGTCTGTAATCCTGCTCTTTAAAACCCAGCCCTGTGGTTTCTTTACATGGAAGTGGAGGCAAGGAAGGGATGTGTAGTATCCTCTGCCCTTCTCCGTGTGGGATATTAATCTTCTTCCTAACATATTCACATCTATACAACAAAAATACCTTGTTCTATGTTGCTTCTTACTCAATTTAATATATTTTCTTTTTATCAGAGATCTCTCTTCTTACTGCCTGTCAATAAGATGAGATCAAATTCCGTCCAAGTTATCTTTTCTTTCTTCTTACTAGTAAAACAAAAACCAAGAACTTCAGTGTAATTTTATTTTGATGATTCCTAACCACTTTTCTTTTTTTTGAGATGGAGTCTGGCTCTGTTGCCCAGACTGGAGTGCAGTGGCATGATCTCAGCTCACTGTAGCCTCCACCTCCCAAGTTCAAGCAATTCTCCTGCCTCAGCCTCCTGAGTAGCTGGGATTACAGGCGCGTGCCACCATACCCGGCTAATTTTTGTATTTTTAGTAGAGACAGGATTTCACCATGTTTGCCAGACTGGTGTTGAACTCCTGACCTCAGGCTATCTGCCCACCTCGGCCCACTTGTCTTTTAGTGTTAGATGAATGAGTTGGCATTGCCTCTACCTTGCGTGTATGTGTTCATAATAGTTAATGTTCACACCTTGGGTTTTTCACTAATCTATTCCCTTTGTTCAGATTTGACATGGTCCTTAAAATGGTCCTTTGACCACATGTATAGAGAGGCAGGGAGAGGGAATGTAGACAAGATACATCCCAAGTAACAAGGAAAACTGTACCTCATTCCTTTAATTTCTTTCCCCATCTACAGTCCTGACAGCTTGACTGGCAGTCTGGTCTTTTGAATGTGATCTTGAAAGGAAAAAAGATTTCTTTTGAGTTCTGTGGGATTAAATTTGATCCAAGCTTAGCAAATATCCATTCCACTAAGTGTATTTTGTATGTGCTACAGTTTTTCTAATGTTTACCATAAATTTACTAATTACCAGCTTGACTTAGAAGGGTTGTTAATCTTCTCAAGCCTTAATTTTTGTCTTCTTAAAATGGAGATGATAATATTGTACTTACTGTGTTGTAAGATTAAATGAAATAAAGAATGTAAAGAAAAGTTATAGTGCCTTGTACATGATATATATCACATGGTAGTTCCTCCTATTCCATTGCTAATGGCTGTTTATTCCTTTGGGGATATTTCCACATTCTCTTGTACCATAAAATGTGCAATTAAATGTTTGTTTCAGTTATTTTCAAGTCATTTAGAATTCTTAAGCAATTAGATTCTAAAGCCTGGTTTTTAAATTTATAGAGTATTTAAAGATCTAGCTGCTCATACATTTCATGTGTGTCTTGTTTGTTCATAGTCGCACTAGTATTTTTCCCATAGTTTATGCCTATACTCTTAGTACTTGGCCTCTTTAAGGTAGCCCCATCTGTGTGACCTGTGTTACCATCCTAAACTTCTGGGTCCATCACCACGTTGTCAGTATAGGACACTGGTTTAGAGCTGGTTCTGCCCCCTCTGGTCATGGGATTTTACACAAGTCATCTAATCTCTTTGTGCCTTAATTTTCTTGTTTTAGAATAGAATTAATAACAGAACATCTTTGTTAGTATTATAAGGATTAAATGATTTAATATTTAAACTTGTACCTAGTAATTAGTTATAGTAGTCACTTGTTAGCATTCAGTAACTGCTAAGTGTTATGTGTTTTCTCTGGTTGTAAACAAGTTCATTGGGATTGTCTTCCTTAGTGGTTCACTGTTACTCTCTATGAATACTGTCTCTGTCTCCTGTGTCCTGCTCTGATTTCTCTATTCCTCATGTCCTATATTGCTCTTTTGCAGTTAGAAATAGCTGTTCTTTTATTTTTTTCCCTTTCCCTTCCAAGATTTCCTAAAACAGTTTATATAAGGATTCTAGATAGGTAGGTACATTTACAGTTGCTTTTTTTTTTTTTTTTTTTTTTTTTTTTAACCAGTGAAGAGTGTAGTGTAATAAAATGACTTGTCTAGAGTCACACAATGTGTTAGTGAACCTGGGTTAGAATACATACCTAATCAGAGGCAGTTTAACTCTGCTTTCCCCAATATTCGCTTCAGCATCTGTTCTTTATTTTCACAATAAGCATTCTCAGACTCAGAAGTATCAGGTTTCTGAAAGGAAAAAAAAAATACGAGTGCCATACTGTTATCTTAAAAACATACTTATAAAGCTAGGCCCAAGTATTGGAAATTCTTTCCTAAGGTTTTAAAAAAGTATTTTGTGCTAGTTTTAGATACTTGAATAACTATATTGTATATGAGATAAGTAAGGCACTCAGTTGATTGTGTAAGACTCAATATAGTCTTGAGTTGTATTGAGTTTTCTCTTCTCCCCAAATGGGGAAAACAAAAGTATTTTCCCCTCTTCTAGGGCAGGTTACTTAACCATTGTTCATATTTTTGAGAAATATGTGTAACTTTGAAGTTTATCTTTCAGATACATTTTAGAAGTGTTTTGTCATGTACCCACTACCACTTCAAAAAGAAAAATCCTATTTGGATTTTGATGAGGCAATGTTAGTTGAAGTTAAAAGTAATTTAGATGTCTATTGGACACAACACAGTTTTAAAATTTCACATATCTTGGCTATACCCAAATGAGCACAACTGGGATTTACAACATCAGATGTCTATAAACTATTAAAACTTAGTTTATGTATGATGAAAGAGAAGAACAAGAAAGTAGTGACAAGGCACTTAGCAAGTCTGTGGCAAAAGTGGGATTTGAACTTAGAGTTGTTAGGCCTGTTCACAGTGCCAGAGGTCACAGTGTTCTAATGGGCTTCAACCATAGCCTTTTTTCTTTTGCCCATATTTGAAATGTGTTCTGGGAATCGGTGTCCAGTTAAATCCCTCTTTGATGCATGTCCCATTTATTAGTATTGATTTCAATACAGTGGACAGTAAATCTATCTGACTATACAAAGGAAATAAAATGGTAGGTTATAGGTTCAAAACTTAAGATGTCTAGTCATAGAATTTTATTCATATAACCTCATAATACGAAATGCTAAGTTTAACATTTTCAGAAAGAGGAAACAATGAATGTGGTCTCATCCACTTTGATTGCTAGAACATTTAAGATAGTATGGCAGTGACATTTTCATTCTAAAACTTAGTTTATTATTGTGGAGATGGAAAAGAGTAGCCTGGCAGGGGGTGCATGAGTGGGTATGACACCATAGAGATTACTTGAAGATCGCATGTTTCTGCTGACAAAGTTTACAGGACTGTAAATTTAAATGCAGAATTTTTGTAGGCAGTATGCATTGACAAATATGCCTAATGGTAATACATCTAATACTGAGAGTCTTGGAACAGGTCAATAATAATGTGTGTATTGATAGCAGCGATGTAGGAGATGTTACATGGTATTATAGCTAAAATCCATGTTATCCCCTTAATCATAATTACGTTAATATTGACAGGCCCTTGACAATACCCACATTATTATTGATAGATTTCTGTCAATAACATGTTTTTAAAGAAAATATATTCATTCATAATTTGTACTAGACTCAATAAAACTATAAAATAGATCCTGAAAAATTCCTTCTTCCTCAGTGAGATACAGTCACTTGTTTAGTTTTTGGAATGTGATATAGATGGCAAAGTTTTTATTTTGGAGTATGAAAAACATAAAAGGAAAGCATGAGTTATTTAAGGGATAAGGTTATATATTGCTGATCTTAGTAAATAATTTTTAGTTGTCTTTTTCTGTGAAAGAAAAGCAGTGTGACATGTTTAGTGATAAAATGTCAGCAGGAGACCCTTTTAATAGTTCTTAGTACTAGATCATTTTGTCTTAAACATATTTATGTGACAAGTTAATCACACTAACTATAGTAGATGCTATAGTTTTTATCTGGTCTTGATTTTGCCTTACGCATCTTTTTCACATATCCTTAACATGGTAGAATCCTTCACTAAACACTAAGATTATTTAGTGCCAATTATAATTTTAGTTACATATTTTTATATATCTCTTTACATAACGAATAAATGTATCTCTCCCCTCCCCTGGGTTAGCATTTTGGAATCTTAAAGTTAGTATAGTTTGAGAGTTGCAGGAGTGGGTGACTGGTAGGATTGTGTATGAAAAGATAGAATAGAAAAAAGCGTTGTTTGTTTTGGCATTTTGGAAAAATCAATTAGAATTAAATTTAATGGTGGTGGTTTCAATTCAAAGCAATTCCTACTTTTTTAAAAAAGGAGTTAGCTTGTAATTTTTAAAAATATTCAAGTTTGAGCTTACATTTATGAAACTAAATACTAATTTACAATAACCAATAATATAGAAATTGTTAAACTTACTTAAATTCTTGAAAGTAAAGTCAAAATAGACTTACCAGTGGTTGGGCATGGGTATTGGCAATCCTTGTAACAGAAGTCAGGAAAGTACTAATTTACCAAAAGCATTGGGAATTTTTGACCCAAAAATGTGAAGGGATAGTATAGTCTTCTTCTTGATTTCCATGATTCTTAAGTAAGTTAAATTACTTTGACTTTTCCAGGAAGTTGTTAGCATCATAGGTAGGCCCCTGAATTGTTGCAGGAATCCTATAAATCAGGTCTCCCAGAACGGCAGTTTTTCTTTTCTTCAGTTTTATTGAACTCTGCCATCAGATTAATCTTTTGAAATTTATATCCCATTGTGTCTCTTCTCTTCAATGATTATTCATGCCTGCAGAATCAATACAATTTCCTTAACACAGGTTCTTTTTACAATGTGGCTAGGTCGACACTTCAGTGAGTCTCTCCTGCTGGCCTGCTTGGTCATGGCAGATGACTTGTCTGCTTCCAGATAACAGATGTAGCCACACTGACGGGACTTAAATAACCAAGGATGAAGCTCATGCTGCAACCTGTCTCCATATGTCCCAGCTAGGCTATGGTCAGGAGCTTGCACATATCTGGGCTTTCACACAACCTGTTCCCTTACCTTACATACCATTTTTCTCTTTTCTGCCTGGGAAGTTTTGTGATCCTTTATAATGTTTTTATGTTTTGGGATCCATTCTTCACTTCAGAGATCAATGGCCAGTCCTGATTTTCTATGTCTTTTAAAATGCTTGAATAAAAAGAAGTTAGCTGACAGTTAAATATTTAGATTGAATCTCTGGTACCTAGGAGAATGCCTTGTATTTGGTAGGTGTCCAGTGTATATTGGTTATATTGAGTAACCATTTGTCAGAGAATTAGAATTCACTAAAACACAAACAGCTTACCCTATATTGGGAATAATTTTATGTGATATAAAGTCGTTTGTGGCATTTGTGCTTCATACCTATTATAACAAATGTTGTACCGCTGTAGAGGGAAGAAGATTCCATAATTGGGTTAGTTGAATTTCTAGTTATTTTGGTTTCATCATTTTCTTCTACTCCTTGGCTGCCCTTTTCTAGAGAGTATTCTAGAATAGCTGTACCTACCAGAAAGAGGGGGTGGGGTGGGAGTTCATGCGATGAGGAAGAACTGAATGTAATGTGCTGGTGATGAACACAAGTTTGTGGGCTTGTGTTGGACTGCCTGTACCATGTTCTGTGCAGCAAAGCACCCTAGCGTCAAGTATTATAAGTGTGCATTCATGAGGTTTCTTTATTTTAAGATAACAGGCACAGCTGTGTTGATGGGGCTAAATAATCATGGGAGCAGGTCATGTGGGAACCCATCTCTTTTCTCAATCCACACTGTGTCATATCCTTTCAGACAAGGTGGAAGTTAAGTGGACAATGAGTTCCACTGAACCATATCTCTGCCCACTCCTGCCTGGCCCCTCCCACATGCACACAGAAGGGTGACATCATGTTCGTGGTTTAACTGCCACAATTTATGTCTTAACGATGTCAATATTTCCTGGAAAAACATTTTGATACAGGTTGTTTGAGGCATTACTATGACTAATAGTGAAGGTTTCAGTTTTTTGAAATGAGATTTGCCAAAATTAGTTTGGGGCGTGTTACTTTTCATGCCCATCCCTAGCCAAAGCAACAATAATGTAATAAATAATACTGCTTTATGGCTTCCAAACCACTTTCATAACATTATCTGGTTTAATCTCAACAACTTTGTGAGGTAGCTGTTATTTCCAACTTTTAGGAGAAGAATCCGAGGCTAATGAATTTTTTTAAGATCACATAGCAAGTAAGTGGCAGAGCTAGAACTTGAGCCCAGGCCTGTTTGATTTTAAATCTGCTTTTTCCACTCTATGACAGATGCCTAAAGAAGAATGTAGAGCCTGGGAGAAGTATTCCACTTTAATGAACTATGATGTGTAATAGACAGTGTCTGTTCTATGTTTACAGCTAAAAGAAGTCACAAAAATGACTAAAATGTTGGAAAATAAAACCTAAAACAAAAAATAGAGAAATTATTCATCTGGAGGAGCAAAGGCTGAAGAACAGTTTAATAATAGTCTTTTGGTCTATTAAAGAGTCTTACGTAGGGAGGAGAGCAAGCCCAGCTGTTCCTAATCTACACTGAGGCCAGGCCTGGGGAGAAAAAGAAGAAAGAAAAAAATGTTAAACTGTAACAGAAGGGATAAGAAAGAATTTTTTGATAATAAGTGTTGTTAAATATTGTATTGGTTAAAGACTGTTTAGGTCTCCTTTTCTGGCAGTCATTAAAAATTCCTATTTTTACTGAATGTTTTTAAGTGTGATTCCTCCAAAAACAAGAGACTTGAAATATATGATTCTTCTGAGAAACCACTCCCTCTGACCAGTTGCTCACTAAATATCACTAAGGAACCTGAGGAAGAGATGCAGTTATGCTGTGCTTATCAAGAGGGTACATTCTGAGAAACACATAGTTTGATGATTTCATCACTGTGCGAACATCATAGAGTGTACTTACACAAGCCTAGTTGGTATAGCCTAGTTCATACCTCATTATATTTTACTGTGCTTTCTTCTGGTTTGCAGATACTGCTTTTAAAATTAAAGGTTTTGTAGCAAACCTGAGTCAATCAAGTCTATCTGCACAGTTTTTTCCAACAGCATGTACTCAACTTTGTGTCTCTGTGTAACATTTAGGTAATTCTTGCAATATTTCAGACTTTTTTTTTATTATGATATTCGTAATGGTGACCTGTGATCAGTGATCTTTGTTATTACTATTGTAACTGTTCTGGGGCACCAGGAACTGTATCCATATAAGATGGTGAACTTAATAAATATTCTGGGGCACCAAGAACTATTTCCATATAAGATGATGAACTTATATTCTGGGGCACATGGTAGAATCCTTCATTAAACACTAAGAACTGGTATCTATATAAGATGGTGAACTTAATAAATATTCTGGGGCACCAAGAACTGTTTCCGTATGAGATGGTGAACTTATATTCTGGGGCACATGGTAGAATCCTTCATTAAACACTAAGAACTGGTATCCATATACGATGGTGAACTTAATAAATATTGTGTGTTCTGACTGTTCGACCGACTTGCCTATTCCCTGAGACACAACAGTGTTGAAATTAGGCCAATTAAAATAAGCCTACAAAAGCCTACAATGGCCCTTTCACTTGAACAAGTGTTCAAGTGAAAGGAAGAATTGTACATCTCTCACTTTAAATCAAAATCTAGCAGTGATTAAGCTTAGTGAGGAACCCATATCAGAAGCCAACAGAGGACAAAAGATAGACCTCTTACACCAAACAGCCAAGTTGTGAATGCAAAGGAAAAGTTCTTGAAGGAAATTAATAGTGCTCCTCCAGGGAACACATGAATTAAAGAAAGTAAACAGCCTTGTTGCTGATGATGTGGAAAAAGTTTTAGTGGTCTAGATAGAAGATCAAACCAGCCACAAAATTCCCTTAAGCCGAAGCCTAATCCAGAGCAAGTTCCTAACTCTCTTCAATTCTTTAAGACAGAGAGGTGAGAAATCTGCAGAAGAAGAGGTGGAAGCTAGCAGAGGTTGGTTCATGAGATTTAAGGAAATAACCATCTTTTATAATATAAACATGCAAGCTGAAGCAGCAAATGCTGACATCAGAGCTGCAGCAAGTTATCCAGAAGCTCTAGCTAAATAATTGATGAAGGTGGCTAGGCTAGACAATATATTTTCAAGGTAGACAAAAGCCTTATGTTGGAAGAAAATGCCATGTAACACTTTGATAGCTAGAGAGGAGAAGCCAATATGTGGCTTCAGAGCTTTAAAGGACAGACTGACTCTCCTGTTGGGGGCTAATGTAGCTGGTAGCTTTTAAGTTGAAGCCAGTGCTTATTTACCATTCTAAAAATTCGAAGACCCTTAAGAATTACGCTAGAACTGCTCTGCCTGTACTTTATAAATAAAAAAAACAAAGCCTGGATGACAGCACATCTGTTTGCAGCATGGTTTACTGAATACTTTAAGCACACAGGTGAGACCTGCTCAAAAAAAAGTATTTCAAAATATTGCTGCTCATCGATGTGCACCTTAGTCACCCAGGAGCTCTGACGAAGATGTACAAGGAGATTAATGTTTTCATGCCTGCTATTACAGCATTCATTCTGCACCCTGTGGATCAAGGAGTAATTTTGACTTTTATATATTATTTTTTAAGAACTACATTTCATAAGGCTGTAGTTGCCAATAGCAGTTTCTCTGATGGATCTGGGCAAAGTAAATTGAAAACCTTCTGGAAAAGATTCACCATTCTGTGTACCATTAAGAACATGATTCATGAGAGGTCAACATATCGACATGAACAGGAGTTTGTAAGAAGTTGATTCTAACCATTGTGGATGACTTTGAGGAGTTCAAGACTTCAGTGGAGGAAATAACTACAGATGTGGTAGAAACAGCAAGAGAACTAGAATTAGAGTGGAGCCTAAAGATGTGACTGATTTGCTACAATCTCATAAAAGAACTTGAATCAATGAGTTGCTCCCCCTCCTTTTTTTTTTTTGAAACGAAGATCATGCTCTGTCACTCAGGCTGGTGTACAATAGCACAGTCAGCTCACTGCAGCCTCTCAGTCTGGGCTCAAGCAACTCTCCTGCCTCAGCCTCCCCTTAGTAGCTAGGACTACAGATGCATGCCAGCATGCCTGGCTTTTTTTTTTTTTTTTTTTTTAATTTTTGTAGAGACAGTGTCTCCCTATGTTGCCCAGCAATCCTCCCTTGGCCTCCCAGAGGTCTGGAGTTATAGGCATGAGCCTATAACTGCACCCAGTGAGTTGCTTCTTATGGATAAACAAAGAAAGTGGTTTCTTAAGATGGAGTCTACACTTGGGGAAATGCTGTAAACATTGTTGAAAAGATAGCAAAGGATTTAGAATAGCCCATAAACTTAATTGATAAAGCAGTGACAGGGTTTGAGACTATTTACTGCAATTTTGAAAGAAGGTTTACTCTTGGTAAAATGCTGTCCTTTAGAAAGCTTCGCATGCTACAGAGAAATCTTTCATGAAATGAGTCAATCCATGCAGCAAACTTTGTTGTTGTCATAAGATATTGCTACAACCACCCCAGCCTTCAGCAGTCATCACCCTGATCAGTCAGCCGGCATTAACATCAAGGCAGGACCCTCCACTATCAAAAAGATTATAACTCACTGAGGGCTCAGGTGGTTGTTAGCATTTTTTAGCAATCAAGTAATTTTTAATTAAGGTATGTACATTGTTTTTAAGGCACAGTGCTATTGCACACTTAATTGATTGCAGTATAGTGAAAGTGTAAGTTTTATATGCATTGGAAAACCAAAAAAGTTGTGTAACTTACTTTATTGTGATACTTACTTTATTGCAGTGGTCTGGAACCTAACCTAGAGTGTCTCTGAGGTATGTCTGTTTTATGTGATTCTGATGAACTCACAAGTTTGAAAACCACTAGACTAGAGGAACAGAGACCACAGGACTGTGATGGTGAAGACCACAGTTTAGACGGATTAAAAGTCCAGAGATATATGTATCTTTATCATAGGCAAATATATGTTCGCAGTTAAAAACTAACAGAATAAGATTATGTTGTTACAAAGAAAGTTGAATGTGTTACACATAGACAAGATCTATCTTGTTTTGAATCACTGCCTTCTTGATTTTAGCACTTACATAGATCAAGTAGATTTAAAATAGATTAGTTTTACCAGAGGGGCATCAGACTTCTAAAATTCTACCTAGACTTTTTCTGTCGTATTTATATAACTGCCTACTGAACTTTTCCACTTAGATGTCTCATAGGAGCCTCAGATCTTTAACATTGCATGTATTTATTATCTTTCTGTTCAAACCTGTATTGCCTCATGGATTTCTTGTTTCAGGGACTTGGATCCCTATCACTCAATTACTTAAGTCAGTTTTTCTTGGCTTATTTCTCTCCAGATAGTGTCACTTCTACCACCTTATCGCTTTCAAAGATACCCTTTTCTCTCTATCACCACTGATACTTTCCTAATTTAGACCATCATTAGTTTCTCACCAGATCATTTTAACAACCTGTTAACTAGTCTCTATGTTTCCAGTCTTTTCTCTCAGCCTCGAATCCATTCTTTCCTCAGGGTGGTCAGAACAAACAGTCTAAAATGTAAATCTTATTAGTTCTTTGCATACAACTATTGAGGGCTTCCCATTACCTTCTTCATAAAATACAGCCTTCTCAGCTTGGCTTCTAGGGCCTTTAGGACCTGTCTCCTGCTTCTTTCCAGCCTTATCTCATCTGTGCACCTCTAGTCCTTAGTACCTACTCTTCCCACCATTGGCAATAATAATCTTACCCTCCTTTACCAGGCTGACATGCTAATACTTCAGGTGGCTGCTTAGGTATTTCCTCTCCCAGGAAGCCTTCTCTGACCTTCTGAAGTATAGTTGTAACCATAGTGCCCTGAATTTTCCCTTGCAGATCACTGATCGCACCTTATTGTAATCACCTGTTTATTTTATATAGCACACCCTTACTTTTCTCTCTCGTTCCACAGTAGACTATAGGCTCCACAAGGGTTGAGACAGTGTCTGTTGTACCATTATATCACTAGTTCTCACATTAACAGGTAAATAACAGATGCACAATAAACATGTTGAAATTAGTGAAATTAGTAATAATCATCTTTCTGGATATGGTAATTTGAAATAATTTTAAAGGGTAATGGATGGAAATTTATATTTTCTATCCTTCACACATCACAGACTTTCATCCTATTCATTTATTCATTTATCTAGTGCTTGTAGAGTGCCTTCTGTGTACCAGGAACTGAGATAGTTGTTCTGATTCAACTGTAATAAGGCTCAAATAATCTTTACAACAGTGCTTATCCTCTAGTGGAGGAAATAAACAATTTATAAGTAGTTTACGTATAGTAGATAGAGGCCAAGAAAGAGAAAGAATAGCGTGCCAAGGGAACAACTCGATGGGCAGCTACCCAAATTTGAAGTCAGAAGGAAGTGATGTCTGAGCCAGTACTTAAAAACTTAGTATGAGTTTTCAGTTAAAGATTGGAAACAGACTGTTCCACACAAAGGGGAAGGACAGTGAAGTCTACTGGTGAACAAAAGAAGGGTACTTTTTGACTGGATATGATGCGTAAAGAAGGAAAGCAAGCTGGGAGTGGATTTGGGGAGGTTTGTGTTTTAGAACATTGGCATTGTGGGGAATGCACTGAAGGAGGCAGAAGGTAAGGTAGACCAATTTGTTGGAATCCATGAGAGAGGAGAGCAGCCAGAATTCAGGAAAAGGTTTGCGGGGGATAGGGAGTGACAGATGGATTAGGAAAAATTTTGGACCACGTATCAACAGTCCTTGGCAATGGATTTGATTTGTAGAGTGAGGAAAGGGAACTACCTTTCTAACTTTATTCTTTTTTGTGTGTAGCTTCTGGCAAGTATGAGGCAAGGGTTTCACAGAAGAACTTGGAGCAAAAATTCCCACTGCCATAGCTATAGGCTGTCCAGTCTTGAGGGAGCTGCAGGAACGGGAAAATGGTGAGATCTGCCCAGAAGATCATTGGCATTTATGGTGAGAAGCATTCCTGTTGTATATCTGGTTTGAGAGAAAAATAGCACCAAACAACCTGTTATTCAGTGATCACTTTTATTTCCTGGACTTGAACTTGTTAAACATGTAGTCTTCTGCCACTAAGTCTTCTAGGATGCATGGGTAAATTTAGAACTTCCCTCTTGAAAACATCTTCGGTTGTCAAAGATACTCCCAATTTCAAGAAGTACAAGTTTATTTTACCTTCTAATAAATTGTGTTTATCTTTTTTTTACTAAAAATCATAACAGAATAGAATGGGAAAAGACTTTGAAGGCTGTTTTATCTCCAGCCCTTTGTTTTATCAGTGAAGAAACCAAGGCATAGGTCAGGGTCGGGGAAATGACTTGTCGAAGAATACATGACCAGAGCGTGGCAGTGAGCTCCGGCAGGATCCATGCCTCCTTCAATAACTGTTCTTTCTGTTAGTGTATTGGCCTTTTAAAGGCCTAGACATGATAACGAAGCCCAGTGTGGTGATAGCCCATTTTAATTTTTTTGTGTTTTTTTTTTTTTTTTCCCTAGCTTTATTGGAGTATAATTGGCAAGTAAAAATGGTATATATTCAAAGTGTGCAATGTAATGGTGTTTTTTTTTTTTTTGTCATGGGTGGATTTGCCAGTTAATAATATTTAAAGTATCTGAACTGGTCTGTATACTGGATTATAGCAGTGACTTGGTGTTTTAATTATATCAGCTTGCACATAATACGTATATGGGTATTGAATCAGTAATATATGTATAGTGAATCAGTAAGCTGTACCTAGCTAACCATTAATCAGCTCTTACATTTCATTTAAGTTTTTTTGCCTTTAGCACCAATTTGTTTCCTTAGTGTATTTATGACATTATTGTGGTATATATTTTTATATCATAGCTTTCTTAGAGTACTGTATGATGTATACATTTTTAGTATGTTAATAATGATATTTCTGCATTCTTGTTCCCTCATACTAAGATTTAGTACTATATATTTTCTGCAATAGTGTGATAGAATAGTAACCATGTATTGTTCTTTTATTTTTCTTTTTAACTTCCTTTACACATATAAAATGTATTTGAGAAAGAGTAAATTTCTTGCTGAAAAATAACACCTTTGGAGTCAGTAGAAGTGCTGGAAAATAAACTGAGGTCTTGACTTAACCATCTATTGAAATGTTCTATATAGTTGTTGTATTTATTACCTTCCAATGTCTCTTCATTAGTCATGTTATTCAGCCTCCTTTCTGTTAACTTCAGGATTTTAGTATTTCCCTGCTAGAATATCTGACCAAAGAGTATTGCTTAGAAGTATATTTGTGGAAAGAGGGTACAGGTTTTGTTTTGTTTTGTTTTGTTATTTCTTTGATGAGGAGGGCCAAGAAAAAAGAAAAAGAAATTAATTTTAAAAAGGCAGGGGGAGAAAGAAAGGCTCTGAGAGACGAGACAGAAGTTTCAAGTAAGAAGTGATTATCCGCTGTACTGTTTTAGACTACTGAAAGGCTCATCTCTTATGTATCCTGTGTAATTTGTGTATGACAGTTTCCAGGCATAAGTTGAGGGGGTTGTACAAGATTGCAACTCTTTGTTAATGTTCTTCAATTGTATTTTTTCCTAGAGACCTTCAGAGAAGACATGGCTTCCAGAAAAGAGAATGCAAAGAGTGCAAACAGAGTGCTAAGAATAAGCCAGTTGGATGCGCTTGAACTAAACAAGGCCCTGGAGCAGCTAGTTTGGTCCCAGTTTACTCAGTGCTTTCATGGATTTAAACCTGGGCTATTAGCTCGCTTTGAGCCAGAGGTGAAAGCGTGCTTATGGCTTTTCTTGTGGAGATTCACCATCTACTCCAAAAATGCCACAGTGGGACAGTCAGTTTTGAATATTCAGTACAAAAATGATTTTTCCCCTAACCTGAGATATCAGCCACCCAGTAAAAATCAAAAAATCTGGTATGCTGTTTGTACAATTGGTGGGAGGTGGTTAGAAGAACGATGCTATGATTTGTTTCGAAACCGTCATTTAGCATCATTTGGGAAAGTCAAGCAGTGTGTGAATTTTGTGGTTGGACTTTTGAAATTAGGTGGACTGATTAATTTTTTGATTTTCCTTCAGAGGGGAAAGTTTGCAACTTTGACAGAACGTCTCCTAGGCATTCATTCTGTATTTTGCAAGCCTCAAAACATACGTGAAGTTGGCTTTGAATACATGAATAGGGAACTTCTCTGGCATGGTTTTGCTGAATTTCTGATTTTTCTCTTACCACTTATCAGTGTCCAGAAGTTGAAAGCCAAGCTGTCTTCATGGTGTATCCCTCTTACTGGTGCACCTAATAGTGACAATACATTAGCCACTAGTGGCAAAGAATGCTCTCTTTGTGGAGAGTGGCCCACCATGCCTCACACCATAGGATGTGAGCATATTTTCTGTTATTTCTGTGCTAAGAGTAGTTTCTTATTTGACATGTACTTTACTTGTCCTAAGTGTGGCACAGAAGTGCACAGTCTGCAGCCACTGAAATCAGGAATTGAGATGTCAGAAGTAAATGCTCTTTAGAAACTAAAATTGCTTCCTCTGAGGAAAAAAAATGCACCGTGTTTAAATTCTGAATGTTAGTCATCCTAAGTAAACCATTTATGTATCCTTTATAAGGAATGTGCTGCCTAGCCATTGTGTTCTGCTCCTTTCCAGTCATGACTAAATTCTAATCACTAGAAACCATGTGATTCTAAATATATTATGGAAATGTTATTTAAATCATTGCATTCAATTTTTAATGTCAAGAATAGTGGACAGCTTTTGTCAGGTGACTACTAACAATGCTCCTTCATTTTACTACTTCTTAAAATGAAGTGGGATTCTAAAGATAAACATTTTGGAGACTCTGGGATGAGTGTGCATTTATTTTCAGAGATGACATAATATGATAATGTGACAACTATAAGACTGTTGTTTTAAACCTTAAGACCTGACGCTTCAGTTGCAATTTTTTTTTTTTTTTTTTTTTTTTTTTGAGACGGTGTCCCGCTCTATCACCCAGGCTGGAGTGCAGTGGCGCAATCTCTGCTCACTGCAACCTCCGCCTCCCGGGTTCAAGCAATTCTTCTGCCTCAGCCTCCCAAGTAGCTGGGACTACAGGTGTGTGTCACGATGCCCAGCTAATTTTTGTATTTTTAGTTTCACCGTGTTAGCCAGGATGGTCTCGATCTCCTGACCTTATGGTCTATCCACCTCGGCCTCCCAAAGTGCTGGGATTACAGGCGTGAGCCAGTGCCCGGCCACCTCAGTTGTAACGTTATGCTTTTCTCCGAAGTCAGTTTTTAAGAAGTTCAGTCCTCAACTGTCTGACCCCTCCACAGTTGGCTTTATATTCAGAAAGCAAAAATTACTTAAGGCAACTTGGAAGTGAGGCCTGGGAACAACTGGGGGCAATTAGTACAGCACTATTTACAGGTCTCTTTCTCTTGCCTTTGATTCAGAGCTCTCATTCTCAGTAAATATTGATAGTTTTATTGAAATAAAAGAGGTCTTTAGCATGGTAATAATACAGCAGCGCATATCAAGATAATTCTGTATCGTTCACTCCTTTTCTCTGCATTTTTTTACTTAAAAATAAATTTAGACTCTTAAAATTGTATAGAATTATTAGCTTGAACATTGAATTATCTCAAGTCTTAACTAGAATTTTTTTAAAAAACAGTTTTTAAATGTTTTTAAATAAATGTCTTGCTAGTATGGTGGAAATACACTGCCAGTTCATTTTTCTCTTCATCTTTCATTGAAAAGCACTCAGGTGCCAGGTACTGACGTAGCCATTGGAGGCACAACACTACATTAAGCAAGAAAAAGAAAGTTACCTTCTTGGAGTTTACGTTCTGTGATTGAATGAACTGTAAGTTTAATTTAGATTCAATTTAGTGTAAGATACTGAAGAAGTTTTGTAGTTTGAGTTAAGAGTATTTTACATCTTAAGAGTTTTCCTTCTTTTGCCTCCTGTAATTTTAAAACATTATTGTAGAAAACATCAACAATTCAGGAAAAAATATAAAATCAACTCTCCCACAATTTTTTGAGAGAGATCATCACTATATTTTGCTATATTTGTAGATTTGTTGCACATACATTTCTTATCTACAAAATTAATGAATATGCAATTTTGTTATTTTTGAAAAATAGCATTTTTTCATATGCATAAATATTCTTCAAAAATATTTTAGGGCTGAGCACAATGGCTCATGCCTGTAATCTCAGGTTCCCTATTTAGGGAGGCAGAGCCCAGGAGTTTGAGGTCGTTTCTAAAAAAATAAAAATATATACAAACGTCTTTTTTTTTTTTTTCTTTGGTGAGAAAGGGCCTCACCCAGTCACCCAGGTTGGAGTGCAGTGGTGCGATCATGGCTAACCGCAGCCTTTCCCTCCTGGGCCTCAAGTGATCCTCCCATCTAAGCCTCCCAAGTTGCTGGGACCACAGGCCCATGCCACCATGCCTGGCTAATTTTTTGTAGAGATGTGGTCTCACTTTGTTGCCCAGGCTGGTCTTGAACTTCCGGGCTCAAGCAGTCCTGCTACCCTGGCCTCCCAAAGTCGTGGGATTATCGGCATGAGCCACTGCACCCGGCCATAATATATTTTCAAAAGGCTATGCATATGCCATCATATTCCTATTCCTATTATTATTTAACCACCGTCATAGAGTATTTAGGTGCTTTTCACTTTCTGTTGTGAATAATGCAATGATGAATCTGAGTTCATTAAGTGAAGAGACCAGCTGCACACTACAGGCCCAATCTGGATGTAGGTGCTCAGTTGGTTCTCTTTGAGACAGGCTTTAGCCCTTGGCTCTCATTTTTATGATGCGTCTACATGGCATGAGGGACACAGATCCTGCTAGAATTCAAATCCCACTTGTGTATAACCTAGGGCAATGTGCCACATCTCTGCACATCTGTACATTGTAAGGATTACATGTTTAGTGTAAATAAAGCTCTTAAAACAATACCTGACACATACTAAATAGGATATAATAGTAGTGCTTTCCTTTGCTGTTGTCAGTATTATTCTGAGTCAGTTTCATTCTCACACAGAATGATGGCCACTAGAAACTCAAGGCTTATATTCTGCTAGTTTTCTGATCCCACTGGCATGAGATACTCTTGCCTAATAGTTCCCGCTAAAGTCCAGGAGCTCACTGTTACTGGTCTCCCTTGGATTATGTGCATATTCCTGAACCAACCACTATAGCTAGGGGATGGAAAATACTGTTCCTGGTTACTTAAATGTAGGTGACACTCCTCCCATATACCACATGAACCTAAAGGAGTCCTGGAGGAGGCCGTTCACCACAGGAAACTGAGGTGTTCTTAGAAGAGTGGATGCTGCAAGTATACATATGTAACAAACCTGCACGTTATGCACATGTACCCTACAACTTAAAGTATAATAATAATAAATAAATAAAAAAAAAAAGAAGAGTGGATGTTGGCAGATAGATCTCTACTAGTTAGAGTCTACATTTGCCTTACTCATTTCAAAAGTTCACATGCAGTCTCATTTTACCAGTGATCTAGTTTGATAAGGACGTTCATAAGTAACTGGATGATTCCTCAACATTGCAGATTTGAAAGGATTAAATAAAGTCAACAAAATTTTGTTATATCAACAATTTTGTTATTTTGATAGAGTAACTTCTAAGTGGTTGTTATCCATATTGTCAAAATCTTAGCATGAAAACAGTACTTCACATATATGCTAGCTGATAGACTTGTGAGTATTGGGGGGGGGGGTGGTACTTTTTTCCATAGACCCTAATGCCACTTAGTGAAAATAGATTTTTATTATTTTTCATTTTTATTTAACATCTGCTACCTCTTCTAGGTGATAATCCCCGTGAGTTCAGAGACCATGACTGTTTTGTTCATCACTAGATAGCCAGAGCCTTTTAGTTCTAGTGTGGCAATAGAAATGTTTTATTACTGAATAAACCTAAGGTCACAGATAGGGTTCTGCAGAAGCTGGCACTGAAAGCGGTTTAAAGTACAAGAGATTTTTATGTATAACTCTCAGGGATGCATGCCTGTGAAGGGAAAGAGCAAAGAAGCAGGAATAGGCAGAAGAAATGGGAGTGCTCTAAAGCAGGCCTGAAAAAAGTTGGCCAACCCAGAGGGGAGCTCTGAGCTAGTGTCATCTGTCAGAATGTTTAAATTAGGCCAAAGTAAATAGACCTTTTTACCTACACTTCTATCCGTCACTGGGTGTGGGCAGCTCTGGGAAGGTTGTGATCTCAAGCATGGCAGCTCTGTCACGGAAGCATATCCAGCAACTGGAGGCAGTCCACTGACCACACTCCACAGCTGGGCACTATGTCCATCCTTGCAGAAGGAGCTGGGTGGCATATCTTGGTGTGTACCACATCTAATACTGTCCATTTTTTCCTTTATAGTTTCCTTTTTTTTGTTTTTCTTGCATATAGTACACTTGACAAACAACACACTAATGCCAGGTAGTGTTCAGTTTATAAACAATAGATTTATGACTGACTGACACACCCAGGTGTCTCTTGAGTATCTCTGCCCCACTGCAGATACCAGACTTCCTGGCCAGGTCGCTATGTCAGCCCCCAGGAACTCTATTCAGTCTCTGCCTCTCTGGACCCTGCCAAAAGAATTGCTCTACCTCTGGTGCAACTGTTTCTACTCCCCAGCAGCCTCCAGGCCCAAACTTTAGGAAAACTGGGTGGGATTTAGCAACATGATATGTTTCCATGTTAGCCTCAAGTAGGTAACCATCGGTTATAAATGTTCTTCCTTGGGAAAATAAAAACATTTACCCTTAACATTTTTGTTTTCTCTCCCATGCACTTGCTCTCAAATCAAGCTTGCTACTTTTGTATTTAAAGTACCCAAGCAACTTCAGTGATCATATCTAAATTACTCAGATATCAATCAGAGCTCCCATAAGGTATGTCCTACTACTTTGCTCTCAGCTCCCCTGCTTTCAGTATTTAGTGACTGGATTTGGGACAAGTTTATTTAACTTCTTTAAGATTCAATTTGTTCACCTATGAAATGGACATTCAGTGATGTCTACCTCTTAGAATTCTAATGGGAATTAAATAAAGCATTCTCTCAAAAAATATCTGTTGAGCCCTTGCAAATATTCTTTTTCTGTACTCAGGGAATGCCTTCATGAATACCACAAAGCCCCTGCTCTCATGGGGTTTACATTCTTAGAGGGATGATAAAGGTAATTTCAAATGGTAGCAGTACTCTGAAGAAAATAGATTGAGAAATGGGGAGTGAAAGGGGTTGCTGTATTGAATTGTGTGCTTGTGGAATGCCTCTCTGAGGTGAAATTTAAAAAGAAATCTGAAGGAAACAGGGAGAAAGCCAAGCAGAAAAGGGGTGCTAGGATAAGGAAATGGCTGGTGCCCAATCTCTGAGATGAGAGTCTGTTACCTCTTTGAGGAACCGCAGAAAATCCCAGTGAACCAGAAAGAGACTGGAAATGAGGTAGGCGAGGTGAGGTCATGCAAGCCAAGGGGACAATACCTGAATTTATTCCAGGTCTGAGGAGGCCAGAGGAAGATTTTAAGCAGAGATGTGACATGATCAGATTTACATTTTTAAGGGATCACTCTGGATAATTTGTGCAGAGGTATGAGTCAAAGCAAGAAAACAGGTCAAAGGCTATAGCTGATAGTCAACATGAGCCATGATTGTTACTCCCATTAACAGTATCACTGAAATGGTCTGCAATCTGAAATAAAGCTTGAAGAAACCTAAGTACATTTTAATAGATTCTATCACCAAAACTATACTTGTGGGAGTTTCTCAAGTCCCCAGTTAGAGGCTGCTTTATTTTGAATATAATTCTAAACAATTTTCACCAACAGATTAAAAATAACAGACAAAAGAGAAGAGGAAAACTGGTAAAAGCAAGCATGGTTTACCATAACAAGCAATAATGAGCAACTTGATATCAAAAAAGAAAAACTTAAAAAAGACTTTAATCTGGTATCATTTAGAGTAGGGACAAACAGGCTCTGAGGACTAACCGTGAATGGTAATTGTGGTTTTAAAAAATGACCTTAGATCATCAACGAAATCTACCCTATATTCTGTATGATTTGGTTAAGAAGGCAGAGAAATTAGTATTGCTCTGTTTGAGAAGCCTTCAAAATGGGTTGGCACTTAGAGGCAAAAGTTTGATTTATTTGAAACATTCAATTTTAGCAAAAACATTCAGTAAGTGTTACTGTTTAAGACAAGATATTTTCAGCAAGAAAACAGTTCTAAACATGCTTTTTAGCCAAACCAGTTGGCCATGTTGTATAAAGAACTGATGACCCGTGGTCCTCTGCAGCTAGAACTACTATGTAGTGTACATTTATACTCATCACGACAAATAAGTTAGCAAATATTTTTCTTTGGTAGAAAAGTAATTTCAGTCTGGGCATGGTGGCTCACACCTGCAATCCCAGCACTTTGGGAGGCCAAGGCAGGTGGATCACTTCAGACCAGGAGTTGAAGACCAACTTGGCCAACATGGCAAAACCCCATCTCTACTTAAAAAAAAAAAAAAAAAAGAAAAAAGGCCGAGTTTGGTGATGCATGCCTGTACTCCCAGCTACTCGGAAGGCTGAGGCAGGAGAATCACGTAAACACGGGAGGTGGAAGCTGCAGTGAGCCGAGATCATGCCACTACACTCCAGCCTGGGTAACAGAGTGAGAGTCTGTCAAAAAAAAAAAAATTCAACTTTTACTTCATGTTTAGGGGGTACCATGTGCAGATTTGTTACCTGCATATATTGCATGATGGTAAGGTTTGGAATACAGTGGATCCTGTCACCCAGGGAACGGAGTATAGTACCCAATAGTTTTTTTTCCAACTCGCACCCTCTTTGTGTCTCCCCACCTAGTAGTCCCCAGTGTCTATTATTGCCATCTTTATGTCTATGAATACCCATTGTTTAGCTCCCACTTATAAGTGAGAACATGTGGCATTTGGTTTTTTGTTCCTGCACTAACTCACTTAGGATAACTGCCTTCAGCTGCATCCATGTTGCTGCAAATAACATGATTTTGTTCCTTTTTATGGCTGCATTGTGTCCCATGGTGTATATGTGCCACATTTTCTTTATCCAGTCCACTGTGTCTGGGCACCTAAGCTGATTTCATGTCTCTGCTATTGTGAATAATGCTGCAATGAACATGGGAGTGCATGTGTCTTTTTGTAGAATGGCTTATTTTCTTTTGCATATATACCCACTAATGAGATTGCTTAGTCAAATGGGAGTTCTGTGTTAAGTTCTTTGAGAAATCTCCAAACTGCTTTCCACAGGGTCTGAACTAACGTACATTTCCATCAGCAATGTATGATAAGCATTCCCATTTCTCTACAGCCTTGCCAGCACCTGTTGTTTTTTGACTTTTTAGTAATAGCCATTCAGACTGGTGTGAGATGATATCTCGTTGTGGTTTTGATTTGCATTTCTGTGATTAGTGATTTGGAATATTTTTTCATATGTTCGTTGGCTGCTTGTGTAGTTTCTTTTGAGAAGTATCTGTTTATATATTTTTTTCCATTTGTAATGGGTTTTTTTACATTTTTTTTTTACATGTTTTTTACATGTTGATTTATTTAAGTTCATAGATTCTGGATATTAGACCTTTGTTGGATGCATAGTTTACAAATATCTTCTCCCATTCTGTAGATTTTCTGCATACTCTGTTAATAGTTCTTTTGTTGTGCAGAAGCTCTTCGGTTTAATTAGGTCCCACTTGTCAATTTTTGTTTTTGTTGCAATTGCTTTTGTGGACTTAGTGATAAATTCTTGCCCAAAGCTGATACCCAGAATGGTGTTTCCTAGGTTTTCTTATAGGATTCTTAAGAGTTTGAAGTCTTACATTTAAATCTTTAATCCATATTGAGTTAATTTTTGTATATGGTGAAAGGTAGGGGTTCAGTTTCATTTTTCCGCACATGGCTAGACAGCTTTCTCAGCACCATTTATTGAATAGGAAGTCCTTTCCCCATTGTTTATTGTTGCCAACTTTGTCAAAGAATTGGTGTGGGTGTGTGACTTTACTTTTTGGCTGTCTGTTCTGTTCCATTGGTCTATGTGTCTGTTTTTGTACCAGTACCATGTTCTTTTGGTTACCATCACCTTATAATGTAGTTTGACGTCAAGTAATGTGATGCCTCCAGCTTTGTTGATTTTGCTGAGAATTGCTTTGGCTATTTGGGCTCTTTTGTTGTTGTTCCCTATGAACTTTAGAATACCTTTTTCTAGTTCTATTAAAAAATAACATTGGTAGCTCAATAGGAGTAGTATTGAATCTATAGATTGCTTTGGGCAGTATGACCTTTTTAGCAATATTGATTCTTTTTATCCAGGAGCATGGAATGTGTTTTCATTTATTTGTATCACCTGTGATTTCTTTCAGCAGTGTTTTGCAGTTCTTGTAGAGCTCTTTCAGCTCCTTGGTTAGATATATTCCTAGGTTTTTTATTCTTATTTTTATTTTTGCATCTATTATAAATGGGATTGTAGTCTTGATTTGGGGCTCTGCTTGAATGTTTTGGCGTATAGAAATGCTGCTGATTTTTGCACATCGATTTTGTATACCGAAACTTTGCTGAAGTCTTGTCAGTTCCAGGAACCTTTTGGCAGAGACTTTAGGGTTTTCTAGTTGTAGAATTGTATCATCAGCAAAGAGATAATAGTTTCACTCTTCTTTTCCTATTTAGATGTCTTTTCTTTCTCTTGCCTGATTGCTCTGGCAAGGACTTCCAATACTGTATTGAACAGGAGTGGTGAGAATAGGCATCCTAGACTTGTTCCAGTTCTCAGGGGAATGCTTCCAGGTTTTGCCTATTCAGTATGATGTTGAATATGGTTTTGTCATAGTGGCTCTCACTGTTTTGAGGTATTTTCCTTTGATGCCTAGTTTCTTGAGGATTTTTATAATGAAAGGATGTCTAATTTTACCAAAAGCTTTTTCTGTGTCTATTGAGTTAGTCATATGGTTTTTATTTTTAATTCTGTTTAGGTGGTGAATCACATTTACTGATTTTCATAGGTTTAAAAACCTTGCATCTCAAGAATGAAACCTACTTGATTATCATGAATTAACTTTTGATATGCTTCTGTATTTAGTTTGCTAGTAATTTTGTTGGGGATTTTTGCATCTATGTTCATCAGGGATATTGGCCTATAGTTTGTTGTTGTTATTATATCTTTGCTAGGTTTCGGAATCAGGTGGAGGCTGACTTCATAGAATGAGTTGAGGAGGAGTGCCTCTTCCTCAATTTTTTGGAATACTTTCAGTAGGAATGGTACCAGCTCATCTTTGTACATCTGGTAGAATTCAGCTGTAAATCTGTCTGGTCAAAGGCTTTTTTTGGTTGGTAGGGTTTTTTTTATTATTATTATTATTCAGTTTCGGAACTGATATTGGTCTGTTCACAGCTTCAATTTCTTCCTTATTCAATCTTGGGAGACTGCATGTTTCCAGGAATTTAACCCTTTTCTCTAGATTTTGTAGTTTGTGTGCAGTTTTTCATAGTAGTCTCTGAGAATCTTTTGTATTTGTGTAGGATGGGTTGTAATGTCCCTTTGTCATTTCTGGTTATACTTATTTGGATCTTTCTCAGAGAGAGAGAGAGGCAGGCTGTTAATCTAGCTAGCAGCCTATCAATCTTGTTTATCCTTTCAGGTATCTAACTTTTGGTTTCATTGATTCCTTGTATGGATTTTTGAGTCTCAGTTTCATTTTCACTTTAATTTTAGTTATTTCTTTTCTTCTGCTAGCTTTGGGGTTAATTTGTTCTTGTTTTTCTAGTTCCTCTAGTTTTGATGTTAGATTATTAATCTGAGATTTTTCTAACTTTTTAAGGTAGACATTTAGCACTATAAACTTTCCTCTTAACTCGGCTTTTGCAGCATCCCAAATATTTTGGCATGATACGTCTCTGTTTTCATTTATTTCAATGAAGTTTTTTATTTCTGTCTTAATTTTGTTGTTCATGCAAAAGTTATTCAGAAGCAAGTTGTTTAATTTCCAAGTTATGTAATGTAATTGTGTGGTTTTGAGAGATCATTTTGGTATTGAGTTCTCTTTTTAGTCAACTGTGGTCCAAGAGTGTGATTGGTGGTATTATACTGATTTTTTTTTAAATTTATTCAGACTTGCTTTATGGCTGCACATATGGTCAATCTTGGAGTGTGTTCTGTCACAGATAACAAAGAATGTATATCTGTAGTTGATAGGTGGCGTATTCTGTAGATGTCTATGAGGTTCTATTGGTTATTTAAGTCCAGAATTTCTTTGTTAGTTTTCTTCCTCAATGATCTGATGCCGTCAGTGGGGTGTTAAAAATTTCTCACTATTATTGGGTGGCTGTTTGCATCTTTATAGAAGTCTAGAAATACTTGATTTATGAATCAGGTTGCTCCAATGGTGGGTTTGTATATATTTAGGATAGTTAAGTTTTCTTGTTGAATTGAACCCTTTATCACTATGTAATAACCTTCTTTGTCTTTTTTTACTATTGTTTGTTTAAAGTCTGTTTTATCTGATATAAGAATAGCAACCCCTGGTCTTTTTTCTCTTCTACTTGTATGATAGATCTTCTCTAACCCTTGACTTTGAGCCTATGGGTATTGTTATATGTGAGATGGATCTCTTGAAGACAACAGATGGATGTTTTTTTTCTATCCAGCTTGCCACTCTGTGCCATTTAAGTAGGGTGTTTAGACCATTTACATTTAAGGTTAATGTCTGTATGTGAGGTTTTGATCCTATCATGCTTTGAATTTTTTATCTGTCATTACTGAGTTTCCATTTTGGTTAGGGACCATTGCTGGAGAGAGAATGTTGGTGATGTCACTGCATTTGGATTTTTTTTTTTATGGTGCCAGAATTCTTTTGCTGTTTCCTTCTCATCTGGAGACATTGGTGTTTCTAATTTTTGTAGTTATTTGTGTGGGGGTAGGATTTTTTCTTTTTCTTTCTTGCCCTATAATTTTTTTTTTTTTTTCCCCACTTTCCCTTTCCCACTCTCCCTAAGTGGTATCACTGTAAAGAATGCTGTATAGGATCTTCTGGCTTTACTTCTATTGCCCTAATAGGCACTTCTGTCGTCAGGTTTTATATTGGGCTGTGCAGTTCAACCTAAGAGCCAGTGGATAGTGCTCATGGGTAAGAGCCAGTTTGGGCCAACACAGCTGGATATATACTTGATCATTGTATACTGGAGAAGCTCTGTTGCCTCAGGCAATGGGCTTATTCACAGAGTACACAGGTATCTGAGTTCCCTCCTTAGCCCCAATGGGGTGGGGGCCAAGATGGGCAGGGCTGGAGTAGACAGGTCTGCCTGCAGGCCCCTTGATGGCATGCACATGCAGAAGTGCCAAGGGAGAATCCATTGAGGAGTCACCAAGTGCCCAGAGGCATGCCTAGGCATGGAGCTGGGAAACTTTCTCAGCTCCAGGTTCTCTGCACAGGGCATAGGGGCAGCCTAAACTCCCTATCCATGAGTGGAGATCTGCTTGGGTAGGGAGCAGAGAGGGCCTCACTGTACCAGAATCTCTGCCCAGGAGAAGTGGGCCAGCTCAGGCTGCTGGTCCAGGTGAGCAGATACTCCAAATGCCTGGGGATCTGCCTATATGTGGAGCAGAGAGGGCCCCACTGTATCATGATCTTTGTCTAGAAAGCATGAGGAAGTTTAAGCTGCTGAACAAGGGGAGCATGTGCTCCTAATCTCTGGAGATCTGCCTGTATATTAACATGGCCCCCACCACTACCCCCGACACCATGATCTATGCATTGGAAGGGTGGGACAGCTCAGGCTGTTGATTCAGGCAAGGGAGTGCTCTGAATAGCTGGAGATCTGCCTGGGGATGGAGCAGAAAGGGCCCTATTCCACCATAATCTACATCCATGAAGGATGGAGTAGCCAAGCTACTGGTCCAGGCAAGTAGGTGCTCCAGATGCCTAGATTTTTGCCTGGGGGTAGAGTGGAACAGGCCCCACTGCACCACAATCTCAGGGGAGCAGGGAGGGACACCCAGTGGTAACACAGGCAGACTAGTTCCAGGTTGCCAAGCTGGCCCTGGCTGCAAGTCTTGTCATCCAGGAGAAACTGCAGCTGTACCAGATCTCCTCCCACCTCAGGCCTGCAACAGGGGAGAGCACAATTCCAGTACCTACTGCTGAGGCACTTTCCACAATTCTGGCTGTGGAGTCCCTACTCTGCTCCAGAGCAAGTGCTCCAGTCTCTGGCCTGATACTACAATGTGTGCGTGGCTGTGCTGCTAGGTCACCAAAGAATGACTGAGACTTTGTATGCACCCTTATCAAAAATGGCATTCTACTCTCAGTCCTGGGTGTGCGAAAATACCTGCAGCTTTTCCCAATGTCTTTTCCTCACAAAGTCTCCAAGCCTCTCCCCAAATTAGCTCTTGGCTTTGGGAGAAACAAAGTGCTCTCCCTTGGCCTGGGTTTCTTGAATCTGCAGTGGAAAGGTGAGTTTCAGAGGGAGGCCCTCTGCCTCTTTCACATACTGGGGGTCACTCATTTTTATCAGCTGGACACTGATAGAATCTGGGGTGTCCTTCACAATTTTGATGGATTCCTATTTTCCTTTTTGAATTAAAGCTCACAGATTTGGTCTTTATGCACTGTCTTGCTATTTCCAGGTGGCTGAGATGTATTAAAAGTCTCTAATCCCCCATCTTGAGGGGAGCAAAATCAACTTTTTTTATATCTATTTCTTTTATCTTTCAAAGAGTATGTAAATCATGAAACAAGACAGAATATTAGAATATGCCTTCATGTTTCCGAGTAGTCTCTTATTTCCCCTTTTTTCCAAAAAAAAAAAGCTTATGGTTTTAAAATATTGGGAAAAAATAAAGTAAGCACCATTTTGTATAATGTCTTTTACCTAATCCTGAATTGAGTTGTTATTCTGGAAACTATAAAAAGTCAAACAAGGTTGAGAGAAGTCACTCTTGAGGCCAGGAGATCCCTAAGTGTAGTATTCTGTAGTTAGTTCACTTCCCTTCCCATTAGCAGCAGAATAATACATTCTCATTAACAGGTTCAACTTATGTCTATGCTGAAACCTCAGAACCAATAAATTGTATATCTACTTAGTTAAGTAAAACTGATTTTCAAAATCAGGTGGATGTGGACATGTTTATATTTATTTACTTCAAGAGATCTATCTGAAGGAAATGGTAATGTTTAGTGCCAGACTATTCATAATAAAGAAAGATGTGAAACAACATAAATGCTTAACAATAGGGAAATAAATAAAAGAGTGTAGCAATTTAGTTGACTACAGTAATGCAATATAAATACAACAGGAAAGAATTTCATGCAGAAATATTTATGAATATTTTTAATTACATGAGAAAGTCCTCATAATGTAATACTAAATTAAATAAATAGGATACTAAATTAAGTACAATATGAGCTCACCAATGAGATAAATAGGCACATAATATGTCTTACTAACAACAAATACCTCTCGGTAATCAAATTTTGATTTTCTTCTTTATGTTTTTCTGTATTTCCCAAGTTTTCTACAATGAGCATATAATTATTTTTAATAAGACCAAAACAGGTTATTTCTTTAAAATCTCATGGCCAGTTTTGTTTCAGTTAATCCAAAGATAAACCATCTTCACAACTCGTAAACAAGTCTTTTGATGTGAGATAATTTAGGAGGTAGAAGATTCTAAATTACTATAGTACCTATTTTTGCATTAAATAAAGCCTGCCTTTACAGCCAATCACAACTGTAGAAAGTCTGAATTATCTCATATGTCTTAAATTATATATTAAATATCTGACTCCATGTAATATGTGCATTTTAATCACTTAGAAGTATGTAGGCAAAAAGGAATAAAAGTTCCTACTTCCTTTTCCAAAATATTTGTACAGTGTTTCTAAATAAAAAATAAAAACAAAAATGTATTTTAGTTACTTTAAAAATCTAGAGCTAATACACCAGATCTGAACAAGTGACATGAATATTGAATATTGTCAACTGCCTAAACTTGTAAAGTCACTATATTTCCACAACTAAGAATCTAAGATACAGGGTCTGACCTAGGATTTTGTGTTTCTTCCAGATATCAACACAAAAATGTTGACATTTCTGAGTATTGTTATGGTTTTGCTGCCAATAAGAGACAGTGCAAACTTGAATCTCCACTGAGACCTAATATAAATAGTCACAGTTGGCCAGGCGCGGTGGCTCACGACTGTAATCCCAGCACTCTGGGAGGCGGAGGTGGGTGGATCACCTGAGGTCAGGAGTTCAAGACCAGCCTGGCCAACATGGCAAAACCCCATCTCTACTAAAAATGCAAAAATTAGCTGGGCCCTCGTGGTGCACACCTTTATTCCCAGCTACTTGGGAGGCTGAGGCAGGAAAAACGCTTGAACTTGGGAGGCGGAGGTTGCAGTGAGCCAATGTCGCACCAGTGCACTCCAGCCTTGACGACAGAGCAAGACTCTGTCTCAAGAAAATATATTAAGTAATTCTGAATTATTGGAACTTAAGTCTTTACTGTTCTTGAGGTTTTCAGAATGGTTCCTTGGTAAATATATCTCACCATGCACTCAGAAAATATCATCCTCTCCTGACAGCCTCTATTTTAAATCCACACCAATTTGTAAGAGTGCCTTTCTAGTCACCAGAAATAATAAAATACTTCAGTTCTTTTTCACTAAATGAAATTATAATTACTTGCTTTAAAACTACTTAGTTCTAGACTAAATATAGAGGATAAAAAAAAAAAAATTAAGAGCAAGGATCCTCATCCAATATTGTGAGCATTATTTCTTAGTTTTCCTTCTCAGACCTAGTGGAATTTTTCTCAGTTTCAACTTGATGACTCTCTCAAACAGGAGAATAACCTTTGAGCTCAGTAAGGACAGAGACTGTATCTTTCTCATTTTTGTGGCACTACAGCCAAAAACTGACTGGCACAATATAGATGCTCTGTAAATGTCTGTAGAAACCAAGACAGTTTGGAGTTTGATCATCAAGCCGTTCACAAGGATTGAGCAGAGTAGCTGATGGTATTAGTGTAGGGAGAATTCTATATGCATGTCTATGATGTTGTAGAAAGGCCACACTTCAGGTTTGTAGTGTATCTTAAGATAGCCATTTTTAATTAAAAATATCCTGTAGCATTCTTGCTTTGAGAAAAAAACAGTTGGAATTCAAGAGCCCAATAAGAGAATTAATAACTTTGCTTTGAAAGTACATGCAATTTCAGACCTGTCAATTTTAACTATGTCTCTTTAAATACTTTTTTCTTCTAGAATCCAACTGAGTAGATGAAGGTTTTTTTTTTTTTTTTTTTTTTTTAAATTCCATTATAGAAGTAATAGCCCTGTTTTGGTGTTTTGTAAGCAGGTAATATTCTGCTGGTGACTGTCTTCACAGTAATGCATTGCTGTGAATTCTGAATTCTATTATTTTACATCTATAGCGCGTAAAGTGTATTTTTTATAAACAGCAAACTTCACCTCATAAAAATTCATTACATAAGGGCATAAGCAAGTGCTTTTCCTTCTAGTCATTGGCAGTAAGTGATTCATCAGTTTTTCACAGAAAACCAATTTCATTGCAGATGTTCTGTAATTTCCAGTCCTCCTGAATTGTGGAGCCATATCACACAATCCCAATGCAAAGAACATAAGGACTTTTTAAAGGTCGGTGCTTAGTCTCTTTAATAGGATTGAATATCACTTGCTGTCTCATCTGTTTTATTTTTTAAAAATTAAGAAATCAGACTCCTTTGCTTTCCTATATATGTTGATTCCACACATGGATGGATAACTGGTAGCAAATTCAAAACCAACAGATTTCTTCATATTTGAAACAATGACATTCAGTCTTTTCCCTGGAATCAAAGCAGAACTATTAAGAGAAACAAAAATTTTCCCAAACCTAAATCCTTTTTCTTCAATCGTGCTTATTTTCACTCTTTTTTTTACCCCAGGGTAAGGAAGTCAGGCAGAGGGCTGGGGGAGATGCAGAAGTGTCCATCTATCAATTAATGGAGCTCCTGAGAATTTTCCTCAGGTAAATTTCCTCCACTGATAACTTGAGTGTGGTTTTGTCTAGCGTTTCAAGGTTGAGAAGTGGAAGATGGGTATTCAGTATAAAATATGGAAATAAGAGTGGGGGAAAGCCTGCAGACTCAGTGATGGTCTAAGGCCATATATGATAAAAGAAAATTTCTCAGAAGTACAAAAGATTTCTCTCAGAAGATTAAATACCTCCTAAAAGGCTTATGAAATTAAAGTCCAACTGTTTTAAGAACATCATCCTTGGATTGAAAGGTGGAATCAAAAGCATGATAATTAAATTTACTTATAATACAAAGTTATGAGCTATTGCAAGGGTGAAGTGATAGATTTTCAAGATCGCCAATTTGGTTCTGAAGCTGGTCCTCATTTCCTCCTCTGCCTTCTATTGCAGCTCTAGTTACCCACATATTTCCTTTAATGTGTTAAAGAAGTAATGCCCATGGACTTGGTCTCTGCAGGGTCACTCTTAGGCAGAGGTCTCCACGTGTGTTTTAAAGGTATAAATATCTGCCCTTAGATCTGCCATGGTTCCTGGAATTTAATCATCAATTGAAAGTAGTATGTCTATAAGGGCAGAGCATTATCTAAAATGTAAATTCCATGCAATTTGCTGCCTTTTGTGGATTTCCTGCTAGAACCAGTCAGAGATTAGAGGCAGCTGGAGTGGGAGAAAGGTGGCTCGTATACATACATTTATAACCTATAGAACCACCAATCAAAATCTATTCTCTTTCCTCATCTCCCTAACCACTATTTTTATACATTACCTCTTTTTACTTACTATCCTCTAAATTCATGTTCATTTTATTTTTTTTTATTTTTTATTTTATTTTTTTTTTTTTGAGACGGAGTCTCGCTCTGTCGCCCGGGCTGGAGTGCAGTGGCCATTTTATTTTTATTTTATTTTATTTTTTTAGAGGCAGGGGTCTTGTCATGCTTCACAGACTGGTCTTGAATTCCTGGCCTTAAGCAATCCGCCTCGGCCTCCCAGAGTGCTGGGACTATAGATGTGAGCCACTGTATCTGGCCCTCTAAGATCATTGTAAACTGGCTTCTCCTTTATACAAACTAAAACTTAAAGCCACATGAATGATTAAGCCTAGCCTCCCGCCTCATTCAGCCAAATGATTATTGAACACGTTTTTCAATATGTTTTTTCAGTATGTTGGGCATTAAGAATCCAAAAATAAATAGGAGATTAGAGCCTACCAAAGGAGAAGGCAATGGGAGTAAATAGACAAAGTACTTGGAGAGCATTGAGAAATGAGTGATTTATTTCATCAGAGACCTGTAGAGGCCTTCCGGGGACAATGACGTTTTGATTTAGTCTTTAGGTATATAGGATATCTTCAGGTAAAGAAATTTAAAAAGGACATCAAAATGGTATATACACACATGTATACACACATGTCAGCCACAGACATCTATACATATGTTTTTATAGATATGTGTGTGTATACACAGAACCGATAGATTTCCTCATATCTGAAAATAATAACATTCAAGAATATCTTAAGAGTATGTAAGTTATTGAGACTTAACACATGAGCCCCTAACAGCCAAGTTTAGATGAGTAGTCATTCAACAATCATCAAGGACTCACATTCTGCCAGACACTGTGCTAGGTAAGCATCAAGGACGCAAGGACAGTAAATACAGGACATGTTTTCTGCCCTTAAGAAACTCACAGTTTTCCTGAAAACTAGTTAATCACTATGGAAAACAGGGTCCAGTGAGAACAGGATTTTATGCAAGAACAAGGTGAAGATGGAGTCATAACATAAGACATCCTTTAGGAAAGAAAGCACAGACTGGTAATCCCAAATTGAGATTTTTCCAGGGCCACTAGGGAAGGCTAAGGATGCCTTGGAAGACAAAGGGAAGCAAAACTAGAGAAAAGGCTGTTGAAAGAGGACAGACCAAGTAGCAAACAAACTTTGGCTGAAATGAACCAAAAATTCATCATTCTACCAGATGGTGGTACCCTTTTAGAACTTTCTACTCTGTGAGATGTGTTATAAGACACTCTTTACAAAAGAGACAACTAAGTAATTTCCCCAAGGTTACACAGCAAGGGTGAGAACTGAGGTCTTTCTGATGCAAAATCTACCCTCTTTCTACAACGCCCAGTCGCCAGAGGCTCATTGTTTAACTGGCTTGTCCATACCCTCTGCAATACACTGATCTCAACAAAAATCAGAAATGTGTCAAATTAAAAAAAAAGTCACTCAGATGGAACAACCACTTAAAGTAGGGGCGATATGAGAATAGAAAACAACTAGAATGTCCTGAGTAGATAAAATTGAGATAGGAGAGATACAGTATATTCCTGAGATACTTGGATACATGAGAGGAAAAGCCCACGTCAAGACTTTCTTTGACTTAAGAAAGGGAGGATAATGATTCAGAAAGGAAAGAGTTACTGTTTTCTCAGAACTCAACATTGTGCCTTATCCATGGTCGTACTCAATAATTACTTGTTGAATGACTAGAAGAATGAATGTCAAGGGAAAGGGAAAACACTAGAGATGCTGATTTTAACTTACATATTGGCAAAGCTATTTTCTGGTGGTGATGTTTGTAATAAAAATACCAAGTATTATTGGGAGTATAGAGAAGATAGCATCTTCTTAAACTACTGTACCAGTATAAATTTTTTTGGAGAGCAGATTGGTTATATGCGTCAGCAGCTTTAGAAAATGCCTCCTTTTTCACAAGAAATTATAGTTCTATAATTTAATACTGCTAATAGAAGGATTTATTTACCAGGATGTGCATCTCTATTTACTATGGCAAAAATTGCCAACAACCAAAAATCTCCCAAAGGAGATACATTACATAAACCATGCTGTAAAAGAATATTTAATAATACTGTAGTATTTTCTTATCTATTATTTAGTAAAAAGTAAAAGTTGGTTATAAACAAAATGTACAATATCGTCCTGTTTTCCTAAATACAGAACATGTATATTTTTATATTTAAGTCTATTATAAAAGACTAGATAAATTCGTAGTAAAAATGTTGGCAGTAGCCATCTATGGGAGATTTAGGTAATTTGTATTCCCTTCTATGTGATTGTATGTATTCTCCAAATTTTCTACAATAAATATATAATTATTTTATACAAGGAAAAAAATAGGATCAGGCTGGTGGCTTAGGACTATAATCACAGCATTTGGGGAGACCAAGGTGATAGGATTGCTTGAGGCCAGGAGTTCCAGGCCTGCCTGGACAACATAGTGAAACCGTGTCTCTACAAAAAAATTAAAAATAATTAGCTGGGCATGGTGGTGCATGCTTATAGTCCAAGCTGCTTGGGAGGTTGAGGCAGGTAGATTGCTTGAGCCTGAGAATTTGAGCAAGACCCTGCCTCAAAAAACAAAACAAAAACAAAAATACAAAAACCAAAATTTTAAAAAAACATAAAAATGTAAAAGCAAGCAACAAAATGAGAAAAATATTTTCAAATTATATAAAAAGTAGAGTTAATGTACTTAATTCCCACCTATCTACCAAAAAATAATGAGCACAAATACAAGAAAAAACAATCCTCAGAAAAAAAGAAATGAAAATGGCTAATGGACTTATAAAAATATGTTCTACTTGGCCAGCAATGAAAGAAATGGTGATTAGAATCAAATTAGAATAACAATGTACTATATGAATATGAATATTTATTATTGTTGAAAGCCCAGTAATGATATATTTGGGGAAAGCAGGTTTCCAGTATGAATGAAGAGCCTTAAACAACCCATAGCTTTTGACCCAAGATTTCTACTTCTCAGAATCTGTCACAGTAAAGCATTCAGAAATGGGGACAATGAATTATGCAAAACATGTATATTACAAAGTGATATGCACTCCTATGGTTTACATATGTATATGTTAAGGAATTTATGGAATAAATCCTAGGAAAGCTTACATTGAGTCACTTGAGGTGTTTTGACTGAGACTGAAAATTAAGGAAGATAACTTCTGCATGTTGACATACAATACTTTCAATTAGTAACAATGATAATATCCTAAATTCAATTATGGTTGATATATCATAAAGGTGTACATTTCTAGTCAATTAAAAAATGCTACTTGAATCAAATTTTTTTTTTTTTTAGTTAGCTTGTTAGATCAAGCCAACAAGGAAATAAAAAACAATGAAGAAAAGGGTATTGTGTTTGTTGTTATTGCTGTTGCTGCTACAGTTTTTATCTTAAATGCCTGTCACATGGTAACATTCTATAAATGAATATTGATGAATAGACTTCCTACAAATTAAATGTGAGTCCTTCTTTTTAAATAGTAAGGTGTTTGAGTTTAACTGAGTTCACTGTACCACCGATTTTTCCAGTGTTTATTTTCCTCTATTTCTTACAATTCTGATTAAACTGCTATCACCAGAAATAGGTATTTGTATACATAATTGCTAGACCCAATGTTCTACTTAGTTAAAAACACCAACTCTAAGATACTCTGATCTGTCAGAAACTGTTTCTAATCTTCAGTGAGGCCTATGGTTTGGAAGGCAGAGTGTGTTCCAAGATGCTTAGCAACCTCTTGAACCAGGAAACAGGATCTTTATCTTCCTGACCTTCTATTTATCTTTTGAAAAGACAGAAGCAATAACATTAGCTGTGTAACTAACCTGCTAGCTCAGGTTCCTCTTTGTCCTTCTTAGTGGGCTCTTTCCATTTTTCTGTTTTCTTTCAGCATTCTCTACTGCTGAAGTATTTGGAAAAAAAAAACAACAACAAAACTTTTCTATTAACTTACATTTTTTATGGAAAAAGTTTATTTTCTTTAAATTAGTTGGTCAAGTTAATATTCAGTGAAAACAAGGTATTTGATGTTTATGATTCTTACTTTCTTGTTTCAGTGAAATATAGATACTTTATACTTGTACACTTATTAACAAAGTCAGGCCCTGACTGAAGACCTCCGTTTTGAAATAAAAATGATGTCCTAGCTCTAAAGTACGTCCAGTCAAAGCAATTGAGTTTGAAGCACAAAACAACACTAGCGATCTCATTATGTACGTTAGACAATATGGGGAATGCAGGCACATAATCTAGCCAAAGACTAATCAGGATTTCATCCACAATTCTTCATACTAAAAAAATCTATCAAGTAGGATTTTTAGGCTAAAGCTATGTAAAATCACAGTCAACTGTAGTAAACATTATACTGATATGCAAATGTAAAAAATTAAATGTTTCCCAAGGTTCTTCTATTTTTTTCCTGAATCTTTGTAGTTGAGGAATTATTCCTTTTATAAAACCCAAATGTTCTTCCTCTTCCATTGCATAGTGGGCTCTTATCTGTGATCATAGATTTACTGGCCACAGTGCTTATTTGGTAAGTAATCATAAAATCACAGGCTTGAAAGTACTTTTTTAAGGAATACCTCTATAAAACCTTTATCAATTGGGTATTCAGACTCCATTTTATTACTTTCAGTAACTGAATTCACAGTCTCCTAAGAAAAAATCAGTCATGCTTTTGAGATGTTTTATTTACTTAAAGTGTTTACCTGTCATTTAAAAATAGTTGTCTACTGGTTGTAATTCTGTCTTGTAAAGCCATTAGAAAAAGTAGAATATTCCTTCCTCAAGAGAGTTCTTTATATATTTGAAGTAAAACACAGCATGATTGTCTTCATTTACTCATGTCCAGTCAGTCACCCCTAGCACCAACCATACACCCATGCTGCAATGGAAGCTGGGTCAAGAAGTAGCATGGGAGCTGAAATTCAGGCTACACTCTATGTGTTAAGTGTTGGACCCCAACACTGGGACTGTATCCACCCATAGAAGATGTCTTTTTATAATTTTCATAAAAGTACTTCCATTTGGTCCTCTTGTCATGCTTTTTATCTATATGATTTAGTTTATCTCAAGAAGGAACCTTCCTCTTATTGAGACAAAGTTGTCATCTGAGTTTAGGGGACCTGTGTTCTTTACCTGACATGATTTCTAATCTCCCCTTCTCTGGTTGCTTCCTAAATTTTTCTATTGTTATCAATATGCCAATATCACTAACTTCTGAAAAGATAGATTTCTTCTTAATCTAGTTGTTCCTAAAAGTTATATATTGTTATGCAATAAATTATACTGTAGCACCATTTTTATTATCCTGTGATTCTGTTCTTCAATAGCTCTTGTCTAATTACTTTATCAAAGCTAAACTTTTGGACCTGGCTTTCAATGACTTATAGATTGGATCTATCTTACTTGAAAATTTAACCCAAAAGATTCAAAACTGAACTGATTATCATTATCCCCAAACCCTCCTCTTTACTATGTTCTTTTAATTGTCCCACCATCTATTTAGTTACAATGAAGGAGAAGCTGTAATTATTTCTTGACTTCCCCTCCTCTCTCACTCTTCCATTCAGTTGTTCCCCCCAGCTCTGCAATTCTACATTTGTATTGCCTTATATATCCTTTCTACTCACTACTCTTCATTTCTACTTCCCTGCCCTAGTTTGGATTATAATACTCTCTGACTTCCTTGTCTCTTATCTAGACACCCAATACATCTCTAACAATGCTGCTTGCCATTTAAATTTTAAATTAATCAGACCTTTTAAGTCTGTTTTCATCCTACTAATAAAGACATGCCTGAGATTGGGTAATTTATAAAGGAAAGAGATTTCATTCACTCACAGTTCCACATGACTGGGGAGGCCTCACAATCATGGCAGAAGGCAAAGGTGGAACAAAGGTCATACATGGCGGCAGGGAAGAGAGCATGTGTAGGGGAACTCCCCCTTAAAAAACCATCAGATATCATTAGACTTATTCACTATCACAAGAACAGCATAGGAAAGACCTACCCCTATGATTCAATTACCTCCCACTGGGTCTCTCCCATGACATGTGAGAATTATGGGAGCTACAATTCAAGATGAGATTTGGGTGGGGACACAGCAAAAACCATATCAGGCCTCTACACTGTTTTAAAAGTTCTTTGATGGTTTCCTATTTAAGTAAAAGGAGAAATGCCTAATTCTTTTGGCATGGCTTCAAGAACCTTTGATTCTTTCCCCCATTTGCTCTCCACAATGGAAACACCATAAACTTCCAGGGTTTTTTTTGTGTGTGCTTCAGATGATTCCCACTTCTTTATAATTCTGATACTTCCCACTTCTTGGCAAATGTCAAGAACTAACATGGCTCCAACAACCTGTTATCTTTGTTTCTAGTTCATGTCAATTTTCTGTGGTCTTGAATACTAATCATTCTTCAAAATCAAGGTAGAAACTAGTAGTTGAAATTTATTTATTGTGAATCAAATACATTCCCTAAAGATGGCACTTTAAATTTCACCATGATTTCTGATGGTTTTTCTGTTCTTAAAACTGTGATATAAATTTATCATTTCCACTCTTAGTAGACTCTACCCTGTTGTAAATGACAGCAGCACATTTGATTATGATATTATTTGTACCTCTTGCTCATTATCTGACACTTAGTGAATTTAATATACTTTCAAACTGTAAGAACTTTAATATTCCTGCTCTGCAAGTCCACAGATTATGGAATCTTCATATAAGAGCATGACCACATTTACTGAAACATTTACTAATCGTTTTCCCCCATACTAAGTAACATGAGAGGATTTGAACCTATGAAGAAACTAGTTCTAAATGTGTCTTACATTTTCTTTTGCTATGTTATGTTGAAACATCTAGATGTTTTAATGCAAAAAAGAATTTAACGTAACTTCTTATCAGCAGAAAGCTCGCTTGGCTCCTTGTTATCAAGCGTTTCTCATTGTTCAAGTAGAGACAGGGTAGATAAAAAGTCTCCTAAAAGTTTAAAATAATTTGAAACCCAAAGATGGAAAGTTGGGCTTAGACAGATCAGATCTAAACCTGAAATACATGAGGGTATCCAGACTTCCTACAGTTTCAAAAGTGATAGAGATCTGCTCTCTTTAAAAGAGATCTGCTCTCTTTAAGCTCAATACCCCCTTGCTTGAGTAACATATTTCTTAAAAATAAATAATAAACAATAACCTCTCTTACTAGGATCTTAACTATTTGAGTTAATTGAAAGGTCAATATCTAACTGGCTTTGTGTTTATCTCAAAAGATTCAAACCTCAAGGAGGAAGAGCAACTGGACAGATCATAGTTCCTGGGGATGCACCACAGCCATACTGCTCCAGGAAGACACAGATATGAATTGAAAGGTAGGAAACCTAGACTGAAGAAGACAGTGCATGAAAATAAAACAGGACAAGACAGTCTGTGACATCAAAGATCCAGAAGAAAAGAAACACAGTCATTTAAAAATTGATCTCTCATTTCTTTGTTCTTTCTATGAATTGAATTATTAATATTTATGTTTGAATAGTATATTTGCTGCATTTTGAAAAAGACAAGTATCTGGAGTTAGTGCCCATTGTTACCAATCAATGAGGAGAAGGGTGAGATATTAACTATCTAAGAAGAGAGCAGACCCATCTCATTGTGATTAGTCTGAACCAGAGCCCCAGAGTCTTTTGGAATCTGATTCATTCCATCTGTTTTCATGGCAAGCATTTCATTACTTTATCTGAACTCTAGCAGTCTCTAAAATGTGTTTTTCAAACTACAGATCATAGCCCCCTAGGATTCATTAATCAATTTAGCAGGTTGAGAAGAGCTATTTTGAAAATAAATAAAAGTAAGTAAAAGATAAAATAAATGTCCTCACTCATGTAAAGGGTAATGTATTAGTCAGAATAGACTAACCTATACTTGATATCTAAATGTCTTTAACACAATAAAAATCTCCTTACGTGTGCAAAGCCAATGCAGGTTAAATGAGCCCCTTCAGTCTTACAACTTCACAACATGGAATGAGTGGTCTCCAAGACAGCATGCCACCTGCAGCAGTGAAGAGAGAGGTTCAGAGCCACACAAGGTGTATTTAAGAGGCAGGCCTGGAAGTGGCTTTTATCACTCCTGCCCATATCCCATGGGCCAGTATTTGGTTGCATGGATCCAATTTACCTGTAAGGAAGACTGCACAATGCAGTCTTCTCATGCATATGGAAGAGGTAGTGGAAATAGAATTTAGACCAAGGCACTGTCATTATACCCAGTCTTCAATGAGTTGAACATATATAAGCTGCTGTAGAAGAGATAAGTCAGCTATTTTAACAAATACCTAAACTTTCCTGAAACAGTAAGCAGAAATTTTATTTCTTTTCTGAAAAGAAGATACTATCTGTCACCAATGGGGCAAAAACTAAAGTTTATTTTTAGGTATTTGGATTTTCCTATCAAGTTGATTAAACTGACATGTATTGAACACCTGCTGAGTGTACCAGGCCCCATGGAAAAATCAAAGATGGATGAGATCGCAGTTCTTCCTGTTTCTCTATCATCCCTTTCTATACCATCATTATTTATCCAACTGTGTACTCCCTCAGAGCTCTCCCACATGACCCCAGATAACCACACTTGGAGACTTTTTCCCTAAAAAATTGGAAATATGCAAAATTTCCCCAGTTGGAGAAAAATTGCTACCTTATTGTGAAGAATTCCAATTCTAGTAAAGAATAACCAGTGGACAAGACTACTTGTCCAGGCTTCTGATTTCTTTTGCTCAGACTCCCTCCATGGATTCTGCATCCATTGTCCCTTAATCCTAAAGCTTTGGCGCCTGCCTCTGACTAGATGATGCTATAAACTGAATTGTGCCCCCCGCACATTCATATATTGAAGCCCAAGTTCCCAATGGGACTTTATTTGGAGATGGGGATTGTAGGTGGTAATTACAGTTAAATGAGGTTAAAATGCTGAAGTCCTGACCTGATGGGATTGGTGGCTTTCTAAGAGGAAGAGATCTTTCTTTCTCTTCACTCTACGAACTGAGGGAATACTGTGTGAGAACACAGTGAGAAGGTGTCCATCTGCAAGCCAGAAAGAGATCTCTCACTAGGACCTGAGCATGCAGGCACTCCGATCTCAGATTTCCAGTCTCTAGAAATATGAGAAAAATGTCTGGTACTTACACCACCTAGTCTGTGGTATTTTGTTTATGGCAACCTGAGCAGACTAAGACAGATGCTTACCTTGGACAGTCAATAATAGGATATATAAGGATTAAATATCTCCTTCTCTGTGCAGTTCCTTTTGCCTATCCAAGCTGAGTTCATTATTCCTATTTTTCATGCTATAGTCATTGTTTGTGTACACATTCTCTTGTGTTTTAAAATGTAAGTTCCTGAAGAGTGGGAACTAATTGAAAGATAATCCTTCATGGTAAGAACACATGAAATAAATATGGAATGCTGTGTCAAGGTCACAAAAAAGTGTCATTTAGTAAGTATTGTGTTCATGTTTTATGCAAGTTATCTATCTTAATACCTAAACTAACCATAAGAGGCAAACATTAGTATCCACATTTCACAAATGAGAAAACAGGCTCAATAAGTCTCTGATGTCATATTGTAAATAATCAGTGGAACTGAGATTTGAACCAATGCGTGTTGGACTCCAAAGCTCATTTTCTTTTAATATTGTATTATAAACCTCCCCCCTTTTCTTTCCCCATATCTTACCCACCTTTTGGACTTGCTTTCAGAACCCTAGCTCAGCCTTAACCACTGTATCATCTCTACCCTTTACCTACTTCTATGCTTTCCACCATCTCTATCCCCTAAACCTATTTGGCTTTCCTTGTCCTTAACACATTGGTATCTACATTATTGGAGCTGATACTTCGATTAAAACAATGCAATATGGTACTACGGAGTGCCTCTATATTTAATTATTTAACAATTACTTTCCTTAGTGTGCTAGTCATGATAATATAGCTAATGAATCAATTTAATTAAATAAAAACATGTTTGTTCTGTTTTCTTTTAAAAAATATAATCTGATTCTCTTCATTATATTTATTGCTACAAAATTACAAGCTAAATTATTTGTTAAATTGCTTAAATCCATTGGGTTTATTCTATCAGGAGTGGAAATATTTGTCATCACAGTCTTTAATTACTTTTCCCACTCATAGTAGGCATTTACAAGTGACATATGATATGAATTTCTTAAATTATTGCAAACAAAAGAACAGTAAAACATTAGGTTCCTTAAAAGCCATAAATATTTTGATGATTCAGACAATAAGCAGCACTATAAATAGATTAATAAAATTAAGCATGGTTCATATTCATTCTCTGGTGCAATAATTGATCCAGTAAAACATGATGCCATTCTAAGGTTTAAAGAGCCCTTGTAGCTGAAGGCTTAAATATGTCATTTTAAAACAAGTGTATCATTTAGATTTAATCGACTGTCTTCAAAGTATATGGCTTTAAAATATTTATGAGTGATTTTTGGTTATATGCAACCCACAGCAAGTCAGATTAAAAATAATACCGATAATAACCCATAATTTTGTTTTCAAAACAATTACTTTCCCATAAATTTTGTTTTCAAAACAATTACTTTCTTAATCACTGGTAATGTTTATATTATTCTTTGGGTTACTATTTTCATTAAATAAAAAATCTCCGAGTTTTAGCTCAATGATAGTCCCACTATAGGGTTTTAAGTGAGTGAAAGCCTGTTACAAAAACCATGGGAGTTAGACATAAATTGAAGCTGCCACTGAAATTAATCTTTGCTCAATTCTGGATTTTAGGGTTCTTTTCATACTCTGAGATTAAAGATTTTGTGGAGAAAAGAATCAAAATCCCAAAGTGGGCCAAAATGCCCCATAAGATACAAATACTTTATTTGAATATGCCAAAAGAAAAGCTCTAACTACAGTATGATATTCCGTAGGTGTTAGCCTGGATCCACTGATTCTAGGGTTAAAAATTTAAAAAGAGAATACATGTAAAATGATTGGCATTGTTATTGACTTCAATTTAATTTTTATAAGGGTTGTTAGTCCTGCGCCAGTTGCCCCTTAATTGTTCAGCAAGGTCTCCAGTGGCCTTCTTCTCCACCTCTGTATTCCCAAGCAGTGCAATCTAATTGCAAATAATGGCTAACCATGAATCATGTAAATTTCATTCCATGGAAAGCCACATGGAAACTTCCACCACCAGGAATACCATTCACTCCGGTTATCAGATATTCTAGGTTATTTGCACCACTGCTCTTGTTCAGTCATTCATTGTGTATCTTTTGCATGTCTGCCAGTGGCTGCTGTGTTTAGCATGAGAAAAAACAAAGTGAGAAGACATCGTTCCCTGCTTAATGCACATAAGTTGTTCAGTGTGTCAGGAATTACTGCATTTTAATTCTCACAACAGCTGCCTTATAATGTAGATATCACCATTTTACAGATGGGGACAATCGCAACAAGACACCTGAGACTCTAAAAGGTTAAGTGTTAAGTCAAAGGTCACAGAGCTAATAGGTTATGGAACTTTTGTTCACATGAAAGGTAGTTCGATCTCATTTCAAACCTATGGTCCTTTTATTATTGAGTTCCGTGTTCTCCATCAATTTAACTATACAAAAGCTTATTGCATTTATTTTGTTTGTAAGTCTTCCCTAAATCATCCTCATTCTTTATATTCTTAAAGTTGACATTCTTCTATCTAGAGTGCTGTTTTTAATATATTTGATTTATTTAACAAAAATAATATTTCAAATATTTTAGGTACTAACATGCCATACAGGGGCTTGTGCAATAAGTAAGTTTCTACTTCCCCCATATGCAGAGAGAATAGGTCCACAGAGACCACCTCTGCAGGAGCCCATTCTCTAGGCCAGTCATGACAGTGAAGCAGCCTTTGACGAGAAAGAGTGTGGTCAGGAAGAAGCATGGCTTGAAAAAGAGCCAGAGAGGAGTCTTAGTCATTCTAGAATTGGAGGAGTGATTTTTAACACGCCAGGAAGAAGTGAGTCAATAAGGAAGAATGTAAATCAAAAGGGTACGTGTAAAAGGAAAAACACAGTCACTTTTATGTAAATTGAAAGATCTGCTTTTGCCAGGAGGAAATTCTGGGAAAGATCTCTTCTGCACCTCAGCAAAATGCAGGCAAGTTCCCATCTGTTTTCTTCCCTCTGTCAGGAACAGTTTTCCCAAACCAGTGGGGCTTACAGGACTAGAATGGAAATGGGATGGATTGGAACTCATCTTTGCTGTGAAATCACAGAAGGTGCAGAGAGGCAGGGTTTTTTTTTTTGTTTTTTTTTTCCTTGTTTGGTTTCTGTTTCTGTGTTTTTTTTTTTTCCTTTCTTTTGAGCAGTTTTCAAAAGGTCATATGAGCTGGGCTCTGCCCTGAGACTAAGACTAAGTCATTTCTAGAATATTTCTAGATTTAAGTAGTAGACTGGAAGCCAAGAAGTTAATCATTTTTATTATTTATAAGTTAATCTCCTATGGCAATAAAAATGAAGTTTGTTTTGTTATTTTTAATTTTTTTTAATTACAAAAGGCAATGGGTTTGTGGAATTTTATTAATATAAAAATACAGTTTTAATTTTAGTTTATAAAAATTTTAAGGACTAATTGTCAAACTGATGTTTCACATTTTTCATATTACATCATTTCTATTTTAACATATACAATTTGGAGTCTTATATTGCCATGTAAGTTTATGAGAGAAGGTATGGCACTTAAAAAATAAATTATACGTACATTTTCAGAAATTCAAGAAGCCTATGTCAGTATCCCCCTAGACATTTTTAATCTTTTCTCTAAAATCCCCATTCTTTGGTCAGTAAATTACTTTAATGCCTTAATTTATTCCCACAGTGGTCCCAATGTTAGTTTTATCTTGCTGGTCTAACAAATTACCACAAACGTAGTGTCTTAAAACAACATAAATCTATTATCTTACAGTTCTTAAGTCAGAAATCCAGTATGAGTCTCACCAGGCTAAAATCAAAGTATTGGCGGGTTGTGTTCCTGTCTGGAGGTTCTAGGGAGATCTGTGTCCTCATTTGGCTATGAGCAGAATTCAGTTTTTCACAGTTGCAGGATTAGAGCTCTGTTATCTTGCTGACTGGCAATGGGGACCTTTAGCTCCTAGAAGTGTCTTTATGGTCATTGTTTATGGTCCTATGTCCCAGAATCAGGATGTTAGAGCCTTCTCGCATTGCCATCTCTCACTGACCACAAATATAAAAGGCTCTCAGGTTTTAAGGCCTCAGTATGATTAGATTGGGTCCATCAAGATTATCCAGGATAATTTCCCTACTTTAAAATCCTTAAACATAATCACATCTGCTAAGTCCCTTTTGCCTTGTAAAATAACATATTCACAGATCCTGGGCATAAGGGATTGGGAGTATTAGGGTATTTGAGAGAGCCATTTTTCTGATTACTACAGCTCCTCCTCCACCATAATGGAAGTCTGGGTTTCTTCAGATAATCCACCTTTCCCAATAACTCTCTCAAATTGAGGTGGATCACTACCCCAAATTTGTAATTTAAAAGCTACACATTAGGTGCCATGTTCACTACTGGGAAGCTGGGTACACTAAAATCTCAGAATTCACTGCTATATGATTCATCCATGTAACAAAACAACCACTTGTATCCTAAAAGCTATTGAAATAATTTTAAAAAGAGTACAAATGGAAACTCACAAACCATCTTTTCAAATATTTTAAAATTACAAATTCAGTTAACAAACTGTTAAATAAAATGTCAATTCTGTTCTGAAAAATATGTCCTCCATAACAACCTGGAAGGCAGGTTCAAATGTAAATTTCTCAGACCTCTAGGAATTCCTCTTCCAAATGTAACAGAAGGAGAAAGCCACCGGGGCTTATTCTCTTTTCTTACTCCTTCACATCCTTCCTCTGTCCAACACTATGCGGGGCCCCAAGTGCAGGCATCTTGGTAACAATGTGATTATTCCAAGCTGTCTAGCCTATAATGAACTAGTCCTGCTTTTCCAGAAAATCTTTGACTATATTGGTTAGTCCAGCCCCTCATTAGATGAATTACAGAAATTGAAGGAAAACTTGAATAAAGCAAAATGGAAAAAAATATTGAACCACAACAAAAAACATTACATAATCTAAGATAATCATATATACTAATGAAACAGTACTTGTACAATACGTGTGTACAAGTCATGGACTCTCTAAGATGGCAGAGCAAATCTTAGGACTCAGAGATATTTCAGTTCAAATTATTTCTCTGCTTTTTCTTGGACAAATCACTTTACCTCTTTTAGCCTCAATTATCTTATCTATAAAATGGTGATAAGAGTATACCTGATAACTTATGATAAAAATCTATGACAGTTTCAAGATAAAACAAAGAAAAATAAACATGGAAAAGTGGTTGGCACCGTGCACACAGTAAGTATTCAATAAAAGCACTCATTATTAAATACTAAATTTAAACAAAGTTAAATTTTATACTAATCAATTTATGTCGTACCTAAAACCGAATGACAGAAAAAGGTGAAAAATTAAAGCATTACAAAAGATATTAAGACAAAAGCATCAAACCAAAGAAGCCAGTGTCAATAATCACCAAATTCAAAGTGAAGACAAATAATGATTAGTACAAAGGAGAACCATAATCTGATTTTCACTTTGCAAGTGTAAATGTGGCTATTAGGTTGACAATAGATTGTGGTGAAACAGAATGAGATGACAAATTTATTTCTCTCCCATATGAAAAAATAAATCCAGAGGTGAGCATCCCAAGTCTGGTCTGGAGGTCTCATAAGACATTAGAGACCCAAGTTCCTTCTGCTAACCTTCTGCTATACAATCCTTTGAACATTGATACCATTCTCAGAACCACAAGATGACTACTGAATCTCTGGCCATGACATCCATACTCCAGCAGAATGAAGTAGGAAAGGCAAAGTTAACTCCATTAAAAGCCTATCTGGAAGTCTCACCCTCCACCTTCTATTTACATTTCATTGGCCAGGACATTGTGACACGGTCATACTTAACTTGAAAGGAAACTGGGAAATGCAGTTTTCAAAAAAGACATATTGCTGTCCAAATTAATATTACGATTCTGTTATTTAGTTTAAAACTTGAGCCTGAATATTGGGTAAGCAACTAACAGCTTCTGCTACAAATCCTAGGACCCGTAAAAACATATTTGGAGGGGAATGTGCTTTTATAGATTTAAGAAGTGACACAGAAAACAAAAAAGAATAAAATTAATAAAAAGCTTGCTTTTTATTTACTTTTTTTGTAAAAACATTGGTGACCTTTTTTTTTTTTTTTTGTAATTTTCATTTCAGGTTTGCGGGTACATGTGAACGTTTGTTACATAGATAAACAGGTGTCACGAGGGTTTGTTGTACATATTATTACATCACCTGGGCATTAAGGCCAGTACTCAGTAGTTATCTTTTCTGCTCCTCTCTCTCTTCCCACCCTCCACCCTCAATTAGTCCCCAGTGTCTGTTGTTTCCTTCTTTGTGTTCACAAGTTCTTATTATCTAGCTCTCATAAGTGAGAATATGCAGTGTTTGATTTTACTTTTCTACGTTAGTTTGCTAAGGATGATAGCCTCCAGCTTCATCCATGTTTCCACAAAAGACATTATCTTATTATTTGTTATGGCTGCATAATATTCCATGGTGTATATCTGTACCACATTGTCTTTATCCAGTCTGTCAATGATTCATATTTAGGATGATTCCATGTCTTTGCTATTGTGAATAGTGCTGCAATGAACATACATGTGCACGTGTCTTTATAACAGAATTATTTCTATTCCTCTGGGTATATACCCAGTAATGGGATTGCTGGGTTGAATGACAGTTCTGCTTTTAGGTCTTTGAAGAATCACCATACTGTTTTCCACAATAATTGAAGTAATTTTACTCCTGGCAACACTGTGTAAGTGTTCACTTTTCTCTGCAACCTCACCAGCATCTGTTATTTTTTGATAGTCATTGTGACTGGTGTCAGATGGTATCTCATTGTGGTTTTCATTTGCATTTCTCTAATGATCAGTGATATTGAGCTTTTTTTTTTTTTTTTTTTTTTTTTTTTTTTTTTTTTTTTTTTTTTTTTAAGCATGCTTCTTGACGGCATATATGTATTCTTTTGAAAGTGTCTGTTGGCCAGGCGCGGTGGCTCAAGCCTGTAATCCCAGCACTTTGGGAGGCCGAGACGGGCGGATCACAAGGTCAGAAGATCGAGACCATCCTGGCTAAACCAGTGAAACCCCGTCTCTACTAAAAAATACAAAAAACTAGCCGGGTGAGGTGGTGGGCGCCTGTAGTCCCAGCTACTGGGGAGGCTGAGGCAGGAGAATGGCGTGAACCCGGGAGGCGGAGCTTGCAGTGAGCTGAGATCCGGCCACTGCACTCCAGCCTGGGTGACAGAGCGAGACTCCGTCTCAAAAAAAAAAAAAAAAAAAAAAAAAAAGAAAGTGTCTGTTCATGTTCTTTTCCTATGTTTTAATGAGGTCATTTGTTTTTTCCTTGTAAATTTATTGAAGTTCCTTATAGGTGCTGAATTTTCGAGTTTTGTCAGAAGCGTGGTTTGCAAGTATTTTCTCCCATTCTGTAGGTTGTCTGATTACTCTATTGATAGTTTCTCGTCCTGTGCAGAGGCTTTTAAGTTTAATTAGATCCCATCTGTCAATTTTTGCTTTTGTTGCAATTGTTTTTGGTGTCTTTGTCATGAAAATCTTTGCCTGCTGCTAGGTCTAGGATGGTATTGCCTAGGTTCTCTGCCAGGGTTTTTGTAGTTTGGGGTTTTATATTTAAGTCTTTGATCTATCTTAAGTCAATTTTTGTTTACAGTGAGAGGTAGGAGTCCAGTTTCATTCTCCTGTATATGGTTTGCCAATTTTTCCAGCACCATTTATTGAGTAGGAAGTTCTTCTTTTTTTATTGCTTGTTTTTGTTGGCTTTGTTAAAGATCAGATGGCTGTAGGTGTGCAGCTCTATTTCTGGGTTCTCTATTATGTTCCATTGGTCTATATGTCTGTTTTTGTACCAGTACCATGCTGTTTTGGTTAGCATAACACTGCATTATAGTTTGAATAAAATAATGTGATGCCTCCAGCTTATTCTTTTTGCTTAGGATCGCCTTGGCTACTATGGCACTTTTTTGGTTCATATGAATTTTAAAATAGTTTTTTCTAGTTCTGTGAAGAATGCCATTGGTAGTTTGATAGGAATAGTGTTGAATCTATAAATTGCTTTGGGCAATATGTCCATTTTAATGATATTGATTCTTCCCATCCATGAGCATGGGATGTTTTTTCATTTTTTTGTGTCTTCTCTGGTTTCTTTGAGCAGTGTTTCGTAGAGTTCTTTGTAGAGTCGAGATCTTTGTAGAGATCTTTCACCTTTCTGATTAGCTGTATTGTTAGGTATGTATTTTATTATTTTTGTGGTAATTGTGAATGGAATTTTCTTCCTCACTTGGCTCTAGTCTTGGCTGCTGTTGGTATAGAAATGCTAGTGATTTTTGTACATTGATTTTGTATCCTGAAACTTTGCTAAAGTCATAGCTGAAAGAGCTTTGAGGCCAAGACTAAGGGGTTTTCTAGATATAGAATCATGTTATCTGCAAACAGGGATAGTTTGACTTGCTCTCTTCCTACTTGGGTGCACTTTCTTTTTCTTCATAGAAACAGATTTTTTTTTAAGTGTAAGTGAATGTTATATATAAAATTATATAATAATTTTGAAAATCTTGATGAAATTCTTGATACCCATAGAAAATTAAAGTTTCCAAAACTGACTCAAGAAGAGAAAATGTGAATAAATCAATACATATAAAATTTAAAATCTTGTAAAAGAATTTTTTTTCAAAAGTTATGTGATCCACTCTATTTTACAGTTAAATTATTCAAAGCTTTCAAGAATAAATTCTATTTTTAAAAGTTGTTCTGAGCCAGGAGGAGTAGCTCATGCCTGTAATCCCTGCACTTTGGCTTCCCAAAGTGGGCAGATCACTTGAGCCCAGGAATTCAAGACCAGCCTAGGCAACATGTCAAAACCTCATCTCTACAAAAAATCCAAAAACATTTAGCCAGGCATGGTGGGGCATGCCTGTAGTCCCAGCTACCCAGGAAGCTGATATAGGAGCATCACCTGAGTCCAGGGAGGTTGAGGCTGCAGTGAACCTTGATTGTGCCACTATACTCAAGCCTGGGCAACCGAGTGAGATCCTATCCGAAAAAAAAAAGTTCCATAAAATTAAAAAGGGAAAAACCTACAATTAATATAAAGAATAAACAAAACAATTAAATTATCCTGTTAACAAACCATGTCATAAGATACTGACAAAAAATAGAACAATTTCTTTTATGAAAATAGATGCAAATACTAAAATGAAATAACAGCAAATAAACCCAGCACTATATAAAAAAAGGATGTAACTGTAATTTTCTGTTAGGAATCAATATACAGTTGACACTTGAACAACATTCCAGGTTGGATGGCAACCCCCACCATTTCATATATACATAGAAATCTGTATATAACTTTTGACTTCTTTAAAACTTAACTATAATAGCTTATTGTTAACCAGAAGCCCTACCAATAGCACAGTTTATTTATTATTTATTTATTGAGATGGAGTCTCATTCTGTCACCCAGGCTGGAGTTCAGTGGCACAATGTCAGCTCATTGCAACCTCTGCCTCTGGGTTCAAGTGATTCTCCTCCCTCAACCTCCTGAATAGCTGGGACTACAGGCACACAGCACCATGCCCAGCTAATTTTTGTATTTTTAGTAGAGATGGGGTTTTACCATGTTGACCAAGATGATCTCAACCTGTTGACCTTGTGATCTGTCTGCCTCAGCCTCCCAAAGTGCTGGGATTACAGGCGTGAGCCACTGCACCCAGTTGATAGCACAGTTTATTAACACGTATTTTGTATGGTATATGTATTATATACTGTATTCTTATAAGAAACTAAACTGGAGAAAAATGTCATTAACAAAATCATAAAGAGAAAATGTATTTACTATTCATCAAGTGGAAGTGAATCATCATAAATGTCTTCATCTTCATTGCCTTCAGGTTGAGTAGGCTGAGGACTGGGAGGGAAACAAGGGGTTGGTGTTGCTGTCTCAAGGGTGACAGAGGAGAAAGAAGTAGAGGAAGCCTAAGCAGAGACAGGAGAGGCAGGTACACTTGGTGTAACATTACAGAAAGACATTGTAATTTCTGTCTATTTGCTTTTTAATTTCTCTCAAAATGTTTCTATATGGTACCAATCCTCCTTTTACTAGTTGCTTTAGTATAAGTGCTTGTATCATTAAAGGGCCCCTGTCATAAAAGAAATCAAAAGCAGTCCTTAATAATCAAAACTCTTCTACCAGATTGTCTAATGCCAATCTATTTTCTGGCACCGCTTCTTCAACAGCTTTTTCCTCATTGTCTGGCACTGGTTTGGAAGCACTCATCTCCAGATCAAATCGTCTTCTGTTAATTCCTCTGGTGTGGCATCTGTTGGCTCTTGAATTTCTCAAGATCCATATCTTGAAATCCTTTAAACCCCACTTTTCTTTTTTTCCACATCCACAGTCTCTTTCATGATTTCCTTGATTGGCTCTGTTTTAAATCCTGTGAAGTCATGCATAACATGACGAAGCATTGATGAAACCCCTCCAGAAAAGCGTTCTCATTGTTCACGCCTTCTTGTTGTACAACCAAAAGACTGGCAGCTAGTATTTATATTTTTTTCTTCAAGGCTTGAGAGTTAGCAGATTCATAGATAAGGGCAGTCCTGATTCTAAGCCTGACTGCATTTGCACAAAACAGTAGAGTTAACCTATTCCTTCCTGCCTTAAATCCTGATGCTCACTTTTATTTATTATTATTAAGTGTTTTGTTTTCTGGCTTTCTCCCCGCCAGAATAGAACACTTTCCTCTGCATTAAAAACCTGTTCAGGCTTCTGAATTTATCTGCTGCCTCTTGGTCGCAGAAGCTACTTCTGTTATCTTGAAATTTTTAAAGTCATACCTCTTTCTAAAATTATCAAACCATCCTTTGCTGGAATTAAATTCTCAAAATTTTAATCTTCTATCTTCCTTCTACTTTAAGTTGCTACTTAATAACTTTTTCTCGTTATATTAAAGTCTATGGGTATGCCTTTCTTATAGAAATCCTGCATCTACATAAAAGCTGCACTTTCAATACAAGATAAAAAGGTATTTCACCAAAATTGCAAGGTTTTTGTGCCTGTTGGTGTAGCTGCAGTGACTACCTTATAAATTTCTTTTTCTTTCTCTCTTTTTTTTTTTTTTTTTTTTTTTTTTTTTAACAATGGTTCTTAGACCAGATTCATTTATCTTGAAATTCTGGATAACCACAGTGGGAGACTCCATCTATGGCACATACCAAGCAGTTCACCTTTTTCTTGTAATGTCATGACTTTTCTCTGCTTCTTGGGTGCATTTCCAGCATCACTAGTCACACTTCATATGGGTCACATGGTGATATTCAAGATACATTTTATTGCACTAAACACGATGAAAAATATGCAAGAACAACAAAATACCTCTTTTTATTGTGACATACAATTTACTGGAGAGATAAACTGATCAGGTGGAGATGATTAGTGTTCCATGGTGTTTTAGGCAGAAACTCACAACACTTGAGCTCACTGCAAAAGCGACAGGAGGTGGCTACAAAATTATTACAGTTAATGTACTACAGTTAATTTTATGCAATTATGATATAGTATTGCATCTTTATGTTTGCTTTCATATCTCTCAACTATGAATGATGCTACAGACAGGCTATGTTTGTGTGCATAAATTTTGATACATTCTTGTAATAGATCTGTGTATATTTTATGGTGGCAAATGATAAAACAGACAAATATCTATGTACATTTTCTGAATTCATAACATACCTAACTTTTGCATTATTTCTAGGCTACATAGTTCATCTGTGAATTTTTTCAAATTATCACCAATCTGCAATAATATTTTAATTTATATTTACTGGAAAATATCTGCATATTAGTGGATTTGTACAGTTCAAACCCATGTTTTTCAACGATCAACTCTAATTAATTCTTTTAATAGGTCACAAGAATAAAATCAAAGATCATTTTAATAGATGACCTAAAAGTAACTGATAAATTTAGTATCTACTTATATTAAAGATACATTTTTAGCAAAAAGGAATAATTTATTAATGATATAAATATTTATGACATCTTAATAACTGTCATGCTTAATGCTGGAATAGACAATAATTCCATTTACAGTTGAAAATAAGGCAAGGACTGAGCACCCAAATTGGCCATCGACCCTACCTCCTCTGTGGCAGAGCCACCATAGGCTTATGTTCCCCCCAAGGTGATGCAGATCAGCCCACAAAGTCCTCGTGATTGCTAGCTATGCTACCCCATACAACTGTGTCCCTCAGAAACTGAAGACAAACCTGTTTAGTGTATATTCCAGCCATCAATACAATTTCTATAATAATAGAGCTACTGTGCCAGATGCATGCCCACCAATGGCTCAAAAACTGGCCTGCCCTTAGCAAAGTCATGCCACTGTCTCCAAAACCATTTTAGACCATAGAGGCACTCTCATGTTGATTGCAGCCAAAGAAATCACACAGAGACTATACTACTGTGCCCACCCAGAACCAAAGCCAAAGCATCCTATGCAACTCATAATATAGGACATATTTACGGGAAAAACCTTTCTCTACAAAAACTACTCTATAAAATTGGAGGGAGTGACCCTTCCACCAGATATGCAGATATGAATGTAAAAACACAAGAAACATGAAAAAATGAGGCAACATGACACCTCCAAAAGAACACAATAATTCTTCAGAAACAGACCCCAAAGAAAAGGAAATCGAATGCCAAAGAAGGAATTAAAAATAGTGATTCTAAGGAAATTCAGTAAGATGCAAGAGAAGAGATAGACAATTTAACCACATTAAGAATACAATTCATGATCGGAGTAAGAAATTAACAGACAGATATATATATATATAAAATCAAAAAGCACATAACAAAATTTTGAGCTGAATAATTTAATGAATGAAAAGAAAAAATACAATAAAGCTTCAGCAACAGACTAGATGAAGCAGAAGAAATAATTTACGAATTTGAAGGCAAGGCTTTTGAAATAAACCAGTAACAAAATAAATTTCCTCTTTCTGTAATAACAAAAAAGAATAATAAAGAATAAAAAAAGGAAATGAAAACAGTTTCTTGGAATTATGTGACACCTTTAGCCAAACAAATGTTTACATTATGGGAATTTCAAAAGGAGAAAAGATGAAAAAAGTCAGAGAAAACCTATTTAATTTAATCAAAATAATATCTGAAACCTTCCCAAATCTTGAAAATAATAGGAACATCCAGATCCAGGAAGCTCAAAGATCTTGAAATAGACTCAACTCAAAAAGGATCTCCTTAAGACACATTAAAAGCAAAATCTGAAAGTCAAAAACAGAATTTTTAAAGCCAGAAAAACATGTCAAGTCAAATATAAGAGAATCTTCAATAGATTAACAGCAGATCTCTCAGCAGAAAGCTTACAGACCAGGAGATAGTGAGATGATGTATTTAAAGTCCTATAAGACAGACAAAAACAAAACTGTCCATCAAGAATACTATGCCCAGTAGATCTATCCTTCGGAAATGAAAAAGAAATAAAGTCTTTTCCAGACAAGCAAAAACAAGGATTTAATGACCAGTAAACTGTTCTTATGAGAAGTACTAAAGGAAATACATGTGGAAGCAAAGGCAATAGCTACTATCTTAGTCGATTTTTGCATTGCTATGAAGGAACGACTGAGGCTGAATGATTTTTTTTTTTTTTAATGGTTTACTTTGATCATGGTTCTGCATACTGTGCAAGAACTGGTACTGGCATCTGCTTCTGATAAGGACCTCAGACAGTTTCCAATCATGGCAGAAGGTGAAGGAGGAGCAGATGTGTCACATAGTGAGAGAGGGTGCAAGACAGAGAAAAAAGGACGATGTTGGACTTTTTGTAATGATTATATCTCATGAGAACTAATAAAGCAAGAACTCACCTATTTCCATGAGGCTAGCACTAAGCCATTCACAGGGGATCTGACTCTATGACTCAAACACTTCCCACCAGGCTCAACCTCTAACAATGAAGATAATGAGATGTAGAAGGGAAAAATAACCAAACTATATTAGCTACCATCATGAAAATACACAAAAGTATAAAACTCACTTGTAGAACAGAGACACAAATAAGAACGAGAAAGGAATCAAATCTTACTAATGCAGAAAACCACCAAGCCATAAAGAAAGATCAGCACTAAGAGAGAAGGAAAACAACGAACGGTGTACAAAACAACCAGGAAATAATTAACAAAATTACTGAAGTAAGTCTGTATCTATCAATGTAACCTTGAATGTAAATGAATTAATTTCCCCCAAATATAAAATTGATGAATGGAAAAAAATAAGGTCCAATTATATGCTGCCAACAAAAACTCACTTCACCTGTAAAGACACACAAAGACTGAAAGTGAAGGGGTGGAAAAAGTATTCTATACAAATGAACACCAAAAGCAAGCAGAAGTACCTATATTTACATCAGATAAAATAGACTTCACATCAAACTCTGTAAAAAGAAACAAAGAAAGTTATTATAAAATTATAAGGGAATAAATACACCAAGAGCATATAACAACTGTAAATATATACATACCCAATACTAGAGCACCCAAATGTATATGTATATATATTATTAGATCTAAAAGAGGAGATAGACTCCAGTATAATAGTTGGAGACTTCAGTATTCCACTCTCAACATTGAATAGATCGTCTGGACAGAATAAACAAGGAAACATCAAATTTGAACTTCACTTTGACGAAATTGACCTGACAGACATTTGCAGTATATTTTATCTAATAGTCACAGATTACAAATTCATCTCATTAACACATGGAACATTTTCCAGGATAGAAAGCAGTACTAAAAGAGAAGTTTATAGCAATAAACATGTACATTAACAAAGTAGAAAGATTTCAAATAAACATCCTAATTATGCATCTCAAGGAACTAGGAAAGGAAGTATAAACCAAACCCTTAAAAAAAAGGAAATAAGTAATAAATACCACGTCAGACATAAACAAAATAGAGACCACAAAATCATAAGGGTAAACAAAACAAAACAAAACAAACAAACATGGTTTTTTGAAAAGATAAATAAAATTGGCAAACCATTAGCTAGACTAAGAAAAAGAAAGAAGACCCTAATAAATAAAATAAATAATGAAAAAAGGAGACATTACAACTGATACCATAAAAGTGAAGATCGGTAGAAATTACTATGAACAAATATATACTAACAAATCAAAAAACATAGAGGAAATGACTATTTCTTGGATAATTACAACCTACTAGGATTAAACCAGAAAGAAACAGAAAACCTGAAAAGACCAATTATGGCAAACAATATTGAAGCAATAATAAAAATTCTCCCAGCGAAGAAAAAACCAGGACTAATGGCTTTACTGCTGAATTCTACCAAACACTTAAAGAAAAACTAAAACCAATTCTTCTCAATGCATTCCAGAAAATTATAGGAGAGAAGATTCTTCCAAACTCATTCGTAAGTCTACCATTACCCTGATACCAAAACCAGACAAAGGTATAACAAAAAAAGAAAACTACAGACCAATATCCCTGATAAACCTGGAGGAAAAATCCTCAAGAAAATACTAGCAAACCAAATTCAACATCACATCAAAAAATTATACACCATATCAAGTAAAATTTATCTCAGGGATGCAAGGATGCTTAAACATATGCAAATTAATCAATGTGATACATCACATCAAGATAATATGATCATCGCAATAGAAGCAGAAAAAGCATTTAATAAAATTCAAAATCCTTCATGATTAAAAACTCTTGATAAATTGGATATAGAAGGAACATACCTCAATGCAATAAAGGCCATGTATAGTAAGCCCACAACTGACATCATACTGAACAGGGAAAAGTTGTAAGCCTTTCCTCTAAGAACTGGAACAAGGCAAAAATGCCTACTTTCACCACTTTTATTTAACATAGTACTGGAAGCCCTAGTCAAAGTAGTTAGGCAAGAGCAAGAAAAATAAGACATCCAAATTGTAAAGGAGGAAGTCAAATTGTCCCTGTTCATAGATGACATGATTTTATATAAAGAAAAACCTAAAGACTCCATCAAAAAACTCTTAGAACTAATAAATGAATTAAGTCTCAGGATAGAAAATCAATGTACAAAAATTAGTAGTGTTTCTATACATAAGCTATGAACTAGATGAAAAAGAAAGCAAGGAAGAGATTTTATTTACAATAGCCCCCACTCCACACATAAAAATACCTAAGAATAGATTTAAACAAGGACATGAAAGATCTCTACAATGAAAATTACAAAACTTTGATGAAACACATTAGATACAAAAAAAGAAAGACATCTCATCTTCATTGACTGTAATAGTTAATATTGTTAAAATTACTATAGTACCTAAAGTGATCTACGGATTCATTGCAATTTCTATTGAATTACCAATGGCATTCTTCACAGAAATAGGAAAACAATCCTAAAATTTGTATGAAACCACAAAAGACCCCAAATAGCCAAAGAAATCCTAAGTAAACAAACAAACAAACAAAATCTGGAGGCATTACATTACCTGACCTCAAAATATACTACAGAGCTTATGGTAAGTATAACAGCGTGGTACTGGCATGAAAACAGACAGATAGACCAATGTGACAGAAGAGAGAGCCCAGACATAAGTTCACACATCTACAGGAAATTGAGCTTCAACAAGGTTCCAAGAACACACAAGGGGGAAAGAACACCCTCTCCAATAAATGGAGCTGGAAAAAAATGGATAACCACATGCACAAGAATAAAACTGGATCCCTGTTCTCTCACCTTATACAAGAATCAACTCAAAATGGGTTAAATACCTAATTGAAAGACCTGAAACTATGAAATCACTGGAAGAAAGCATGGGAAAATGTCATGATTTGAATGTTTGTTTCTTCTGAAATCTCATGTCAAAATTTAATCTCTAATATGGCAGTATGGAGAAGTGGGGCTTTCATGAGATGATTGAATCATGAGAGCTCTGCTTTCATAAATGGTTAATCCATGAATGGGTTAATGGATTAATAGGTTATCATGGGAGTGGGACTGATGTCTTCATACAAAGAAGAAGAGAGTCCTGATCTAGCATGATCAGCCCCCTCACCATATAATGCCCTGTACTGTCTCAGGACTCTACAGAGAGACCCCATCAGCAAGAAGACTGTCACCATGTGTGGCCTCTGGACCTTGGACTTCTCAGCCTCCATAACTGTAAGAAATAAATTCCTCCATTGTGTAAAGAATATGCATAAAACATTTTCAAAATGCATTAAAGTAGTATAGCTCAAAAAATAAATACAACCACTTTAAAAAACATAATAATGCTGCTTTGTTATAAGTTGATATTTACTTAATAGACACCTGTATAGTACTTATATTTTCTTGTTCCAGACTCTTGTCTTAGTGTTTTGAACGTAATTCATTTAATTTTTATATCATAATCCCCATTTCACAGATGAGCAATCTGCAGCACAGAGTGTAAGTAACTTGCTCATCACACAAGTAATTTTCAAGCACTGATTAATTTTTTTAAAAAGTCAAATGTTGTGTTTATTAATAGGTTTTGTCTTAGAGATGTGAAATTTACTGAATATCTTACTGAGTTTAAGTAGCTGCTGTGGTCCAGGCACCTTGTTAGGTCCCAGGTATACAAAGATGAGCCAATTATGGTAACTGCCTTTATGGAACTTGCTTAGAGGTGGGAGAGAGAGATGAGTGAGCCCGCTCTTTTAATACATCTAGCTAGCATGAAATGGGAGCACAGAAGAGCAACATATACATCAGACTGGAGGGTCACTGAGGGCTTCTTCAGGAAGATAATACTTTATCTATAATTTGAAATATAGTAGAAATGTACCAATGGGAAAAAGGAAAAAGAGGAGAAATCCTTTTCAGGGGAAAGAATTAACATATGTGTAGAGGTGATTATTAGCAAATTGGACACATCCTAATTCATAAGTATAGATAGATTTTTCAAACCTTTTATTTTATATGGAAGAGCTGAATGCATTCGTTTCATCTTCAAAACTCAGGAATTGAAATTTAACTTATACACAAATGGAAATTTTTTCTGCAGTCTTATTTGTGTTTTTACATTTTTGAAAACATTTTTTGCACTGAGCCAAGATTGTGTCATTGCACCGCAACCTGGGTGACAGAGCGAAACTCCATCTCAAACAAAACAAAACAAAACAAAAAAACTTTTATTTTAAGTTTAGGGCTATATGCATAGGTTTGTTATATAGGTAAACTTGTGTCCTGGAGGTTTATTGTACAGATTACTTTATAAGCCAGGTATTAAGTCTGGTACCCATTAGCTATTTTTCCTGATCCTCTCCCTCCTCCCACCCTCGACTCTCCAATAGGCCCCAATATGTATTGTTCCCCTCTATGTGTCCGTGTGTTCTCATCATTTAGTTCCCTCTTATAAGTGAGAACATGCAGTACTTGGTTTTCTGCTCCTGCATTAGTTTGCTAAGGATAATGGTGTCTAGCTCCATCCATGTTTCTGTGAAGGACATGATTTCGTTCTTTTTTATGGCTGCATAGTATTTCATGGTGGGTATGTACCACGTTTTCTTTATCCAGTCTATCATTGATGGACATGTAGGTTGATTCCATGCCTTTGCTGTTGTGAATAGCAGGTGCTGACTGCTTTTAGAGAATGCATGTTGAATATCAAGGTGAAAGATCGTTTAATGGCTCATTCCATTTGTGTTGATTCCACCTGCTGAGTTAATGAAAATTTCATCTCCCTATCCTTTACTTGTTCTAAGCTAGTGGGCCTGACATTAGAATCATATGGGGAACTTGAAAACCAACTGGGTCCTACCTCCAGAGGTTCTTATTTAACTAGTAAATTTTGGGTATCAAACTTTTAGAAGCTCTTAGATAATACCCACAAGTAGCCCAAGGTTAAAAAGAATCGTCCTAGATGAAAAATGGAAATATTCTGGCTCATAAATTTTCTTGTTTTTCCAAGGAATTCTATGGTTACTTGTGTTTTTGTATATGTGGCAGCAGAGCACATAGTTTAAAGTCTGGTACATAGTATGCAATCAAACTTTATTGAATAAGGCTTTTTTAATGCACATCCGTATGCACATACGAATATCTACTTTCAAAAATTAAAAATTGGTCAAAGTGTGGTATTTGTGCCAAATTTAAAATTTGGTTTTAACGTACAATTCATGTACGGGTTTTGTTTTAAGGAAAATATAGAATTTAAAACAATTTATTGTTTGTTTTGAGGCAGACTCTTTGTTGCCCAGGTGCCATCTCAGCTCACTGCAACCTCCACCGCCCAGATTCAAGCAGTTCTCCTGCCTCAACCTCCCATATAGCTGGGTCTACAGGTGTGCACCACCATGCCCGCTAATTTTTGTATTTTTCAGTAAAGACAAGGTTTCACCATGTTGGCCAGGCTGATCTCGAACTCCTGACCTCAAGTGATCTACCTGCCTTGGCCACCCAAAGTGCTGGGATTACAGGCGTGAACCACAGCACCAGGCCTAATTTTTTCTTTATTGATGAGGCTCTTCTTTTATTATGAAAATATCCCCAAAATTCAGATTTTGAATTAGACATATTTTCTATCTTTTAACACATGAAAATTAAGTTCATATATGTATCATATATTTCTTAGCTTACTATGTTAGAGTATATGAGTTCTTGATGGTGTTATGTAAATTTCTCATTCCCATTGTGCATAAGTATTGATAGTGTCTGAAACAAATGGATGTAATTGCACAAAATGAAGACCTGAAGAAATTATTAGGCAACCCAAGGACAAAAGCTTTTGCCCAATAATTTGGACATTATAGGTAGAAATTCTATGGGAATTTAGATTATTTACATAATTACTTCAGTTTTATCCTTAACTTAGCTTTTATTAAATTAGTATAGAAACATTTGAGCATTTTATCTTAAGATAAATTATCTGGGTGGGAGAAATGTAAATTAATCATGGAATGTTTTACCCCTTGCATTCAGACAATTATTTAAACTCTCTATGCTTTATTTTTACAGCTGACATTAGACATTCTATAGAGTTATATATGCTAATATTGTTGTTACAAATATATTCATGTTATTTTCCCGATACTGAAAAGACCTCATAAGTCTGGAGCCTAAATTTTTTCAGATATTATAGTTTTACATTTTATATCTACTCTGTGTATCTGAAATCTGTTATTTCTTCAAGTACTAATTACAAATACATTTTTTAAACAAAGTAATCTAACTTATCTATGATGCATTCCAATTTTAAGGTGATATTTATGAACACATATTGCTAGAGATTTCTTTCTTGAATTGGAGCCCTGTATAGGTAAGAAATAGGGAACAAAAATAAAAATATTCAGCAAAAGAAAATGCTTATTAGCCAACCTGTCTTCTCTTTTCAAGGAAATTCTAAATTTTAAGCATTTTAGGGTTGAGTTCTAGATCTATTCTATTTTTCTTAGTAGACAGAAAACAGTCCTGAATCAGGGATTAGGAAAGCTTACAGGTTATTAGGAAAGCTCTTTTTAGAAAAATCATAGCTATTAGGCTGCTGCTGAGAAAGTTGAACTTCATTCAAAGAATCTCTTAATCATCTTTCCTATTGCTGAAGCTGCAGTTAACATATAGAAAAGAGTGTTCTTCCATTTAATGAATTCCCAAATGCGGTGGCATTTATTAAGGAAATATTTAAGTAGAACCATTATTCAGAGGATATTTTATTCTTTCCTTACTACCACTGCCCTGTCTCCATCTTATTAGTTTCCTAGTGGGAGGTTAAAAGAAATCTACAAGAATGTATTGTATTCCCTGTCTGGCCTTATTCCTTACTTAACTTTGTACTTCACTGGCACAAAAATAAAAATAGGTTCAGACTCTAGTGATGCTAATTTAGAAAACTCTCAAGCAGGTTACATGTTATTTAGCCCTACTACAATTCTAGCTGTTTTTATTTAGCCTTTTAACTTCATAATTAATGTGAAGAAAATTAAAGTCATGAATATTCACTTCTTTTCAGTGTATATTTATAGAGTATATAGTATAAATGAGGCATGGTATTCAGTTCTGGGATACAAAGATGAGTCACAGAAAGTTAGGTCCTGGCACAGAACCATATGGTCTAGTTAGAGGGGGGAGATAAATATAGACTTATACAAGGTGATAAGCACCCTAATAGGAATAACACACCTGATGAGCACTCAGCCAGACTCCGGAGAACAGCAGACTTCCAGGAGGAAGTGTACAGATCTACCTATAAGGATGAATATGAGTGAACAACAGTAAACATTTTGATGTAGTTGAAACTTAAGAATCTGTGGAAGGTGTAGTTGAAACTTAAGAATCTATGGAAGGGTGGGCAAAAGTGAAAGGATAAATACCATCTCTTTGGGGATACTGCCACAATACAAGCAAATAGTTAATTAGTCTAGATCTGAATTACATCTGCAAAAGAAGAAACATGGGACAAGAAAGGTAAGAATACCTGGATTAGAGGCCGGGCATGGTGGCTCACGCCTGTAATCCCAGCACTTTGAGAAACCAAGCTGGGTGGATCATTTGAGGTCAGGAGTTCGAGACCAGCCTGGCCAATATGGTGAAATACTGTCTCTACTGAAAGATACAAAAATCAGCTGGGTGTGGTGTCACACGCCTGTAGTCCCAGCTACTTGGGAGGCTGAGGTGGGAGAATTGCTTGCACTCAGGAGGCAGAAGTTGCAGTGAGCCAAGATCATGCCACTGCACTCCAGCCTGGGCAACAGTGTGAGACTCCGTCTCAAAGAAAAAAAAAACAAAAAAACCCGGATCCTCGAATGCCAATTAGAACCTTTGGTTTTGAGATGCATAGCTCCTCCCAGTCTGTAACAAATCTAATTACAACAACAGCTCAAAAAAGACATCATTTGCCCTTTTTTCTCATTCTTGTGAAATCTTCCTGGTTCAATGTCAGGCAGAATGATTTTAGACCCTGTATCTTGCTGTATTGATACCTGAACTTGGGGTTCTTATCATTTGGATTTTATGGGAAGAATAAAAGAGTTAGTTAAATTTAATGTAAGATCAAGGAGGCATAAATATACACATATAAACTGTAATGACATATAATATAGTTCTAATATTAATTTCATATTCTCCCCCAATAAATGAAATCCCTTATCCAGATAACTTTGAATAAGCAAGGAGTCTCCTCTGGGGCAGTCTAGATTTCTCTCCTTTTTTCATCTTCAGATTTGGCTGAGACTCTTCTGTGTGTCTCACACTGTTCTTGTTCCACATGAGTCTGAGGGATTAATTGTACAGAGTTTTTATCTCCAGATTGTCTAAGTTTTCATTTGCACTCCTCAGGATGTTTTTATTACCAGGATTACTAAGGACATGATTTTTTTTTTTTTTTTTTTTTTTTTTTTTTTTTTTTTTAATTCTGCTTGCAAAATTTCTGCCACCACTTATTGTCAATAACCCGGTTTGCTTGAAATTTCCCTCCTTTTTCCAATCGGAACAGTTTGTAGTTGTTGATCATTATCTCTGTGATCTGGCCCTGATGTGGAAATAGGCTAAGTGTATTAAACTATACTCCTACTTTTGAGAAGAGTAACTTTCCTATTGGAGCCTGGAAGCTCAAAAGCATTATCCCACTAGCAGCTCAGTCTGTCAATCAAGAAGGGTTGGTGGCGTGCTTATGAATTTCCAAACATTGTGCTAAGCACAGGGAATAACAAAATGAATGAGATCAAATCTCTGCTTTCAGGGAGCGTATAGTCAAGTGGACAGAAACATTGTGTATTGATACTTTCATATAATGTGATCCAACAACCTCTTCAGCCTCAGCAGCTCAGGTATTTTGTTTGACCACTAAAAGCTCAGTGCCTTGTGGATGATAAATATAGAGCCTGTATTTATATCAGAGCATTTCACTACCCCATTGCAGGTTATATTTTCCTTGCCTATTTTCTCTTCACCTACTCTACTTATCTCTATTACCACATATGGCATAATTCACTTTTTCAGTCAAATTTATTGAATTTCTTGAGAAAAATTCACCCTTTTAAGAGGACAGTATGCACTTTGACAACCATATACATTCAGGTAACTACTCCCACAATCAAGACGTGAACATAGTCTATAACCCCAAAAAGTTCACTTTTGCCTCTTCCTGGTCAAACGTCTCCCTCTGCAACTGATATGATTATTCTCCCTGCTGTTTTGCGTTTCACCAAATGTCTCACACACACACACACACACACACACACACATATACACACACATATATATACACATATACACACACACACACACACATATATATGGAATCATATAGCATACAGCCTTTGTGTCTGGCTCCTTTCATTTGGCACAATGCTTTTGAACTCATTTATGTTGTTACATAAACTAGTCAATTGTTGTTGTTATTGTTTAGTATTCCAATGTATAAAAGTGCCAAATTTCATGTATAAAAGTATCACATTAACAAGGGTTGTTTGATGATTTTCGCAATTAAAGGTGCCCCTTTTTAATGTTCCTTGCCTCATCGTACTGAGTAGGGCTTCCAGTACAAAGTTGAATAGAAGTGGTAATAGCGCACATCTTTGGCTTGTTCTCAATCTTGGGGGTAAGTATTCAGTCTCTAGCATACAGTGTAATGCTAACTGAAGGCATTTAAAGGTAAATCTTCCTTCTATGAGTTCCTAAGAATCGTATCTATGGAGAATGTCTCACAGCAACTCCTTTGACACTGGGTGATACTTCTTCTCCAGTTAGATGTCTACAACACCCCACAGCTTCTGCAATCCGTAACATGCCACAGGCTGCTAGCAGCTATAGATAGCAGCCTGTGGCATGTTACGGATTGCAGAAGCCATGGAGTCTTCCAAGAATCTCTTCTGGGTTTCTTTAATTGATTACTTATTTATTTAGAGACAGGGTCTTGCTCCATCACCCAGGCTAGAGTACAGTGGTGCCATCATCGCTCACTGCAGCCTCAACTTCCTGGGCTCAATCTGTCTTGCCACCTCATCCTCCTGAGTAGCTGGGACTGCAGGCACATGCCACCACACCTGCAAATGTTTCTACTTTTTTATAGAGAAAAGATCTCACTATGTTGCTCAGGCTGGTCTTCAACCCCTGGGCTCAAGTGACCTTCCCATCTCCCAAACTACTAGGATTACAAGGGTGAGGCACCATTCCTGGCCACCTGGACTTCTTTTAAAACAATCTTTGGGCCTGTTCTCTTCCAATGGGCCCTTCCTCAGTCCATGGAATACATATACAACTCTGACCTACCGTCAGCTTGCTCACAGTGTTGTCACCACTCTGACGCCAGGAGCATTTTATAGACACCAGCCATGTTACCCAAGTTCCAGGGCTCATGAAGCAGGTTCTGTAGGTGGGCTACTTGAAGCACCTCCCCATGGCTTCAGTGAAGGGAAGCAACACTCAATTCTCTCCCAGAAGGAGCTCAAAGAAAACACCACAAACCGCAATAGCTCTCTCCAAAGACATCCTCTCTTCCAGTACCTTCATACTCAGTTGTTTTATTCACTTGAGTGATTGTGGGCTGAAGATCATAAAACTGGTTTGGGGCCAGACCTTTGAAAATCCTGCATAAGGGTTCAAATGCCTTATTTTGAAAGGTGTGAGTGCTTTCTTCTGTAATTGTATTTCTTTAGGGACTTTAGTTAACATCGAGGCAAAGCAGTCCAATTTTATAATTGTATTACAAATTAATGAACTGATACTAGATTAACTTTTCAACTTCAACTTGGTATTTTTCCAGCTATACAACACTATTTCAATTTATAGCCAATACATAATGAGCCAGGAGAATGATATCCATGAATAGGCACATCAAGTAAGGAATAGCTATGTGCCTATACTTCTTTAATTACTGCAATATAGTCCCATGATTTAGGAATTGTGGAGGAAGTTACTAAGGTAAAAAATGAAGGTGAGATAAGATAAAACTGACAGAATTGCAAAGAGTAAATATTTAACCACATGTCAGAATAGGAGCCATAGTATTAAGTTTTTTTTTTTTTAAGTAGAACCTTGCTTTGAAGTGAAATCTCTTATTCCATTCAATATATGTTTATTAAAACCCACCTAGGTAGAATGTTGGGCACTAGATGTATTTCAGTGTAAGAATGTAAGTGCTCTGATGGAGCTTGCATTTCCAGGGGAGAAAGAGACAATAAGCAATTAACAAATAAATGAACATAGCCATTTTTGCTAGTGGTAAGTATATAAAAGTAGGAAAATATGATATAGATTGAATAGGCATGAGAATGTGGTTTAGTAGATAGACTCAAAGGCCTCTCTCTAAGGAGGTGACATTTGAGTTGAAACAAACAACAAGAAGGATTCAGCTCTATGAAGATATGATGGCAGCTTGTTCCAGAAAGAGGAGACGGAGAGTAAGAATGCCCTAAGGCAGGAATATATTTGATGAATTCATAGATTAGTCAAAAGGCCAATGTGGCTGTAGCATAATAAGAGAGGTGGAGCATCATAGATGATGAGGTCAGACGGGCAGGCAGCAACCAGTTCATGTAGGGTCTCAAAGGTTATGGTAAGTCATTAGATTTATTCTAAGTGCAGCAGAAAGCTTTTTGGAGGGTTTTAAGCCAGGAAATGACATGTCTGATTAATGAATTTAAGACGTCATTCTCTCTACTGTGCTGAGTATAAATTCTAAGGAGCAAGAATAGAAGCTGGAAGACCAATTAGGAAACTATTACCATGGTTTAAGTGAAAGATGATAATGGCCTAGACTAGGTAGTAAAGATGATGGGATGGGTGGCAGTAAAGATGAACAGAAGTGATGTATGTGTGATATATATTTTTAAAGTAGAGCTGATGGGACTTGCTTATGGGTTGTACTTGGAATATAAATGAAAGAGACTAACTCAGTCTTCAGCAATACGGCTGACTGAGAAGATTGGTTCAGAAAGTTTTAGAAATTAGTTTTGCATGAGATAATTTTGGGAAGCCCACTATACATTCAAGCAGAGGAGTCAAGCACATGCAGTTGCAAATGAATTGGAGTCTAGAGGTCAGTGGGAAGATCATGGTTGGAGATATAAATATGGTATTTATCAGCATTTTGATGACAGTCAAGGGACTAAATAAGATATTTTAAGTAAAAAATGTTCAAGGACTGAACCCTGACACATTCCAACACTTACAGGTGGAATATGAAATGTTACACTAATGCAGTACACTCAGATGGACAAACTACTAAGGTAGTAGAAAAGTCCCAGGTAAATGTACATCACAGAATATAAGAGAGTGAAATGTGTCACAAGAGAGAATGATCAACCCTTGTCTAATGTTTCCGAGAGACGGAATAAGATGAGGAGAGAGAAATTACCACTGTACATGTCATGGATGACTTTTTCATTTGTGTTACCCTACCTGACCTTCTACCCAAAGATAACACAGTCTAAAACAAAGGTGACAATAAAGGTGGTTTATTTTGGTTTATGATGCCAGGGAATAGGAATGGAGGATTGATGATAATGAAACAGAAAAATAGGGAAAGTCAACACAAACATGCATTAAGCTCATCAACACTTAGCCTATAGATAAATGTTCTTCCTTCCATCCCACAGGCAGTCAATCGTAAGGCACATTCTACATGGGAGGCCCGGAACCTTCTGAGAAGCTGTGTAGAATGTGCCTCAGGTTTGACTGCCTGTGGGATAGAAGAGAAGAACATCTCTCTATAGGCTTTCCTTCCCCAGTGGTCAAGAGTTGTTTATGGAGTGTTACACTTCCAGATTTTCACATGCTCCACTATTGAGAGATGCTGTCTTTCGTGGAGTCAAACAAGAATCAGAGCAGGAAGATAGAGATATGAGGTACAGCTAAGACAAGGTATTGTTCGGTTATATTTGCAGAAAGATGGTTGCGAAAGCAATAACTGAAATAAAAGGTGACCATAAAGAATGTAAGATGGGGCATAAGAAGGTCTGAAACTATCCTTCCCTTGCACCACTCAGATGTGCTTAGTTTATTGGAGGACACTCAAGGTAATGAATGGCCTTAATTTCTACAAAACATTTAATATTGAGGGATTGAGTAAGCTATAGTCCCCACTGCTGCAACTGGTACTAAGGTTATAATTTACGTTCATCAATAGCCTTCTCTATCTAAAGATAGTAAAAGGATAATAAGGGAATATTATGGACAACTTTATGCCAATACATTTGATGACTTAGATGAAATGAAAAAAAAAAATCCTGGAAAGACACAAACTACCAAAGCTTACACAAGAAAGCATAAATAACCACAATAGCCTTATATCTATTAAATAAATTGAATTTGTAGTTAAATATATTCACATGAAGAAAACCCTAGGCTTCAATGACTTCCCTGGAATAGTCTAATTAATATTTAAAGAAGATATAATATTAACTCAACAAACTTTTGCAGAAAAATGAAGACATGGGAATATTTCTGAACCTATCCTATGAGACAATAGTTTCCTTGATGCCAAATTCAGACAACTATTACAAGAAATGAAAATTACAGACCAGTATTCCTTATATACATAGCTGTAAACATTCTTAAAATTCAGCAAGGTAAATCTGTGAACACTTAAAATGTATGATGATCTAGTGGTATTTATGTTAGCAATGCAAGATTAGTTTAGCATTACAAAAATTAGTACATTTTACTAGGTGTGTTGGCTCACTACTGTAATCCCAGTGCTTTGGGGGCCAAGAGAGGAAGATCACTTGAGGCCAGGAGTTCAAGACCAGCCTGTGCAACATAGCGAGCCCCCATCTCTTCAAAAAAAAATGAATGAATGAATGAATAAATTAATAAATAAATAAATAAATAAAAATTAGCCAGACATTATGGCGTGCACCTGAAGACTTAGATACTTGGGAGGCTGATGTGGGAGGATTGCTTGAGCTCAGGAGCTTGAGACCAGCCAGGTGCAACATAGCAAGACTTTATCTTTAATAAAAACAAAAATTAGCCAGGCACCGTAGTGCTTCACCTGTAGTCTTAGCTACCCAAGAGGCTGAGGCAGGAGAATCACTTGAGCCCAGGAATAAGTTATGGTGAGCTATGGTCATGCCATAGTCTGGGTTCCAGCCTGAGTGATAGAGCAAGACTGTGTCTAAAAGAAAAGAAAAAATATATAAAAGATGTCAGACTGCAAAAGAAGAAGTAGTAAAATTATTCACAGGCAGCATCTTTGCAGAAACTCCTATGGAGTCTACACAAAGCTACTAGAACTTATAGGAGTTTAGCAGGGTTCCAAGATATGAGATTAATATCCCCAGATCAATTATTTTTTGGTACACTAGCAATCAGAAATTAAAATAAAAAACAATATAATTTGCAATGGTATCAAAACATGAAATATGTAACAATAAATCAGACAAAATATATGAAAAACTTGTGATGTGAAAACCACAAATATTTATGTAGTATATATTTTAAAAACCTACGTAAATGTGTTTGTGCATTAGAAGACTTAATATTGTTAGGATGTCAGTTCTCCCCAAATTTATCTAGAGATCCAACTCAACCCCAAACAAAATCTGGGCAAGTTTTTTTTTTTTTTTTTCTTCATACTAACTGACAAGCTTACTCTTAAATTTACATAGAGATACAAAGGACTCTAGGACAGCCAAAATAAATTTGAAAAAGAAGAACAAAGTTGAAGACAAACTTTACCTGAATTAAAGACATAAAGCTATAATAATCAAGAGAGTATGTTATTGATGTCAAGATAGATAAGTAAACCAACAGAAAAGAATAGAGATCCCAGAATTATATCTACACATATGAACAACAAATATTGACAAAAATGATTCTTAGAGAATGGAGTCTTTTATTTAACAAATGGTACTTGATACAATGAATATCCTATTGAAAAGAAGAAAATGAGAAGAAAAAAAGAGCTTCAATCCATAATTCATACCGTGTATATATATACATGTATATATGTATATATGTATATATACATGTATATATGTATATATGTATATATACATGTATATATGTATTTATATGTATATATACATGTATATATGTATTTATATGTATATATACATGTATATATGTATTTATATGTATATATACATGTATATATGTATTTATATGTATATATGTGTATATATTTAACTCAAAGTGTATATAAGTGTATATACACACATATACATACATATATGTATGTATATGTGTGTATATATGTATATATGTGTGTATATATATGTGTGTATATGTATATATATGTGTGTATATAAGATATTTAACTCAAAGTGTATCATTAACCTAAATGTAAATCGAAAAGCTGTAAAATTTCTAAAAGAAAACAGGAGAAAGTTAAGTGATTTGGGGTTAGGCAATAATTTTCTAGGTATGACACTAGACCTGGAGGACATTATGCTAAGTAAAATAAGCCAAAGACAGAAAAAAAAAATGACATGATCTCACTTATATACAGAATCTTTTTTCAAGATGGTCAAATATACAGAGAAAAAGAATGAAACAGTGGTTATGGGGAGTGGAGGTATGAAATGGGGAGATGGAGGTCAAACAATACCAGTAGCAGATATGTAGGATAAATAAGCATAGGAGACTCTGCCTCAATAAATAAATAAATAAATAAGCCTAGGGGTCTAATGTACAACATGAGGACCAGAGCTAACAACATTGTATTGTATTAGGAATTCCTCTCAAGTAAGTAGGTTTTAGCTGCTCTTGTCACACAAAAAAGGCAACTGTGAGATGACAGATTAATATGCTTCAATACAGTAACAATTTTACTATTTACGCATATCCCATAAGGCATGCTGTAAACCTCAAATATGCAAAATAAGATTTTTTTTTTTAAAGAGAAAATGAAAAGAGAAGCCATTGACTGGGAGATAATAATTGCAAATCATTTATATAATAAAGGGCTAATATCTGTATCATATAAGAAACAGTTAAAACTCAGTAATAACAGAAAGACGCAATTTGAAAATAGGCAAAAATTTTAATATACTAATGCACCAAAGAAGTTATATGAATGTCAAGTAAGCACATGAAAAGATGGTCACCATTATTGGTAATGTGAGAAATGTAAATCATAATCTCAATGAACTACAACTATTAGCATGTCTAAATTTAAAATGACTCACCACACACACCAGGTGTCGGCAGGGATGTCGAGCCACTGGAACTCTCATTCATTCCTGGTCAAGAGTGGTTCAGTGGATTCTTTAAGAAGGCAGTCTTATACCTACTGTAAGGAACAGCCATTGTACTTCAAGGTTACTCAAGAAAAATAAAAGTGTATTTCCATAAAAGATTTGTACCTAAATATGCATAGCTGATTTAATAGCCAAAAGTTATAAATAATACAAATAGGCATCAATATGATTGGGTATATAATTGTTTAATAAAACACTAGTCAGTATAAAGGGAAGTACTACTAGTATCTACAACAAGGATAATCCTCTCAAGCAGTATTCACAGGGACAGAAGATAGTTATAGAAACTCCATATTTTATTGCTTCATTTACATAAAATTCTAGAAGATGTCAATGAATTTGTAGTGGCAGAAAGTAGATCAGTGGTTGACTGGGGAGGGAGTAGCAGAGGGTACAGAAGGAAGGGACTGAAAAAGAGCATAGGAAAACTTTGAGGGTTGAGGGCTTTGTTAGTTGTTTTGGTTGTGATGTTGGCTTTACAGATATATTCATGTGTCAAAATTTATCAAATTGTGCACCTTAAGCATGTTCAATGTACTGTATGTCAGTTATACCTCAATAAAGCTAATACAAAGAGGGACAGAGATACTTGGTACAGGTAAGGCCAAATGCTGCGGTGATACTCATGTGCTAAACTGGTTGCCCAACAATAATTGAGAAAAGAAAGGTGAATCAAAAAGATGTGAGGCACAGCACCAGAAGTGTCTGATATAGTAGTAGCAGACTGTGGACAAAGAAGCCCAAATAGTCATGTAGGCAGAAAATAATCATCATCATCATAAACTAAAATTGTATAATATTGGCCAGACACAGTGGCCCACGCCTGTAATCCCAGCCCTTTGGGAGGCCAAGGTGGGCAGATCACTTGAAGCCAGGATTTCAAAACCATCCTGGCCAACATGGTGGAACCCTGTCTCTACTAGAAATACAAAAATTACCTGGGTGTGGTGGCACAGGCCTGTAGTCACTACTACTCAGGAGGCTGAGGCATGAGAATCTCTTGAACCCAGGAGGCAGAGGCTGCAGTAAGCTGAGATCACGACACTGCACTCCAGCCTGGGCAACAGAACGAGTCTCCATCTCAAAAAAAAAAAAAAAATTGTATTAATATAATATTTATTATCACCAGACTCTTAATATTGTAAACACACATATTTTACACATATATATTAGTACCTTATAATATATATTTCTTTATAATTATAGATTTTTATATACTGTATAATAGTAAAATAGCTATAATCTATATATTTCATATATAAATATATATTTTCTTATAACAAACCCAGTAATGCCATATAAATAGTAGTACTATATGTAGTAGTTGGCACTATATTTAAACCCAGAAATGGGTTATCTCCAGTAGTACCATATAAATAGTAGTACTATATGTAGTAGTTGGCACTACATTTAAACCCAGGAATGGGTTATCTCCATTTTAAAGATGAAAAAACTGAGACTCAGAGAGTCTTAGCTGGTGTCTTAGTGAGTTTGGGTTGTTTTAACAAATTATCATTGACTGGGTGATTCAAACAACAGAAATTTATTCCTCAGATTTTGAGGATGGAAAGTCCAAGATAAAGGAGCCAGAGTGGCTGGGTTCTGACCCTTTTCCTGGTTTGTAAATATCTGTCTTCCTGCTGTCTCCTCATCGTGGAAAGACAGAAGAGAGAGGAAGCAAGCTGTCTCTGGTCTCTTCTTACAAGGGCACTAATCCCATCATGAGGGCTCTACTCTTATAACCTAATTGCCTCTCAAAAAGCCCACCTCCAAATACTGTCACATTGGTATTATGAATTTAGGGAAAGCATAAACATGCAGTCCCTAACAACTGGTAAGGGGCTAAGTCCACTCGTACTAAGTAGATAATATTGAAAAGTATCTGTGAAGTTAAGTATAGATATAGACAGATATAGACAGTAGCTCAGAGGGATGAGTGGGAAAGAACCAAGCATTAAGGAAGAATTTTTAAATTAAAGATGGTAAATGCTAATATAGGTGTGTATAGATAGATAAGATAGATAGATAGATAGATAGATAGATAGATAGATAGATAGATAGATAGATAGATAGATATAGAATGATCCAGAAGAAAGGTTAAAAATTTTATGATTCCAAGGAAACAACATAAATACAGGAGTGACGTCTTGGGAAAGCAAGCCATGTGATGATTCTGTGATGAACTAATGTGTTGAGACCTGCGTTAGAACTGCATCCAAAGCCCTTTTAACCTGTCAACCGACCTTTCTAACTTCATCTTTTGTCGGTCCCCATCCCGTATGTTAAACATCTCTAATTATTCTGAAGACACCATGTTTTCCATTTCTCTGAGCCTTTGCCCTACTTTTAAACTCCTATAAGAACATCTCTCACATAACTCTTCAAAACCTAGTTCAAATATCGGTATCTCTGTGTAACTTTCTCCAACTTCCTAACTTCAAGTCCGCTACTCCCTTCCTTGCTACTCACAGACATGTGACCTCTTATCGTTCTGATCACACTACATGGAAATATTTGTTTATACATCTTCTTCCTCCATTAGATGGTTACATTCTTGAAGACTGGGCTATATATTTTCTTTTGAAAAATTTTATCAACTTATCAAGCACAGTGCCCATCATTGTGTTTGTTCTCAAAATGTGTTTCAGTGAGTGAAAAAAATGAATAAAATGTAACTGGCCTAACTGAAACTCAGGACATATTTACATGTAGGAAGAACTTTCAGTAGTTGATAGTAACTCAGTAGAGAACTGCTCTACTATTTTAAACATTGCCTCTGTTAGCACACAAGAATATGGAGTGTAAAATGCCCAGGACCAATAAGATAATGCCCCTAGGGTTAGACTCACACCTAAAACATTGCCTGATCTCTTCCCTGTGTAAAGCTGTTTGCTTGGTCCCCTGGTAGCAGATAACCAGGGGACATGAAGAAGGCATGAGTATCCCTAGGCTACTAGCAATTCTGTTGAGGGAGATGGTATAGTTTTCCACCAAGCTATGTAGAAAGATTAAATTGAGCCACAAAGGCTAAAGGACCTGCCTGGGGCTAAAGAAAGTCTGAGTCCAGCAAGCTCTGGCCGTACTCATACATTTGGCGCACAACCCTCTTTACTTCAGCAAACCTGCTAATAGTTTCAGCACTTACAGTGATAAAGCAGAAAATATAAACAATGTTTTGCCTCAGTAGCAGGCCTTTTCTGTGGGTGCCAATTCTCTGCTGCAGTTTTTCTTCAACAAGTTCAGAGAACTAATGAAAGATGTTCTCTTTTTTATATGTATAAAATACCTCTTAGCTCTAAAGCTGATCCTGGTATACCATGCCCAATGTGAGCCTTCTACTTCCTATTTGAGATTTACAGCCAATTTTGAATTTGCTGTTGCTGCTGTTTGTTTCCCATCCTATTTCTCAGGGCTAGCAAATCTATAAATAGTTTACATGCGGTTCAATTTTTTAGTCTATTTTCTCATCAGATTCTCCAGCTTTGAGCCTTCTAAAATGGCAAGAGTAATCAGAATTGGACTTAGGGGATGGGAAATGGTACTTGGCAAAGGTGTGACTGACACCTTCTCTCTCACCCCCTTATTCTTTTCCTTCATCATCACATTTTCCACAGCAAAAAGTCCTTGCTTTCTCAGAAACAGACTACCCCCACCCCATTACAGCTGTGTCTTTGTGTGATGGCCTGATCAGATCCCGAGTTTATTTCATTTCTGTTACAGTCAAAACTGTCTCTGTATATGCCTATCTATATTTAATGGCTTTCTCTTGGGACTCAAGTAATTCATATTTTATGTGAAGTAACTTAATTTTATGATGTGTCTGGTCTAAATAGATTTTTTCCCTCTCTACTCCTCTAAGACAATGACAATTTGATTTCCCATTTATGGTAACATTAATGTAATCTCCTAGTACTTAAGCACATCACTTCTGTCCAGTTTCTAAGAGCAATCTCATTTGCCAAGCATCCTATTGAGCGCAACGCTTAATACAGACCTAGCACCACCAACATTAAGGAGAACTTTGGCTGAGTAACCAATCATAGATGAAGGGGGAGCAAAAAATCCTCATGATGGTTTTTCCTCTTTGTCATGCTTTCCAGTTGATAAGCTATCACCAACCTAGTTTCAGAAAAGTTGTAAAACTGCTTCTGCATACAGGCATAAATTGTGCATGTTAGATTTCTGTTTCAAGTATGAAGAATTTCATCCTAGTAAAGATCCTCATATCATATTAGTTTGAATGGCATCAAAAAATATCTACAAGCTTCCATTGCTTGTCATTAGTGATACCCATATATTCCTTTCCACTGCCAATATTGCTGTCAATCAGGAAAATTAGTGCTAAGAAAAGTGCTCTACTCAAATAAAGCAGACTGGGCCTGGAGGTGTTCATTCTAGTTCCACTGTTCTTAGATACCATGCTGCTCTAACATAATAGTAATGGAAATGAATCTCTGACATCGTACATTTTAACTAGAATATTTTGACATTCTGTTTTACTTGTTATACTCATTTCTAAGGGAGAAAAAAGAGGATACTTTCTATTTTGCAAAAAAAAGTATATTTTTGGAAGTCATTTTAAAAAGATTTAGTCAAATTCAATTTTATGGAATCATACACATCTATTTTTAAATACTCTAGAAATGTATGACTTAGGTTACTGCATAGTTTTTATTTCAGCTCTTCTTTTCAATCGAGATCAATCCACCTTCTCCCACTTACTCTGCAATATATCTCCACCAAATTTCTTTGGGTAGATCCTGTGAAAATTAAGCTGAGCTTAAGTAATTTCTGAATTTCCATTAAAAATACTTATAATTTATTAATGCAAATATTAGAATATAATCAGGACACTCATGATACTCTGGGCCACATCTTCTGTTCCTCTATTCTGACAGTGTAGCTTTAGCACCCACCTAGTGCCTAGCTGAGTCAGGGTTTCACATGAAAGTTGACTGGCTGAGTTTCAAACTAGATAAAATAGAGGTGATGATGTTAGGGACAGAGGGCTAAGACAGGGCCGGGGACATTATTCTCTGGAGTCAGCTGAGAGCATTCTAACTTCTCACAAATGTGCTTTGTCCATACTTCCATTATTTGTTGAATTGCAATTTTTCAAATGATGCCACCAGCAGATTGTACACTCCTTGAAGGCAGGGTCCTTGATGTTCCTTTTTGCACTACTGGAACATAGTGTAAAGCCTGGCAGGTGAGAAGAAACCAGTACATATGCATCAAATGGATGGATAGATGGATGGATGGATGGATGGATGGATGGATGGATGGATGGATGGATGGATGGATGAATGAACACTCTGGATAAATCAATAAGTCGTTTATGTTAATCCTAATCCTCAATACTGTGCTGACAAATCTTTTGATTTTAACTGAAAACAAAAAAAGCTTAATAAGGTATAATACAGCTTCAAACTTAACACCCAGGACAGCAGAGATATCCAACAGAGCCTTTGTGCTAATTAACCATAGTTCTCTCCCTTCAAGAGCCTAGACAGATGCAGCCTCACACAAGGGTGAACAGCTTGACCAAGTGAATGAAGTCTGGATTTCAGCCCTGACTCAGCCTCTTAGTCAGAAGCCCTGGTGCTGGATGCAATCTGGAAGCCCCATAGAATACCAACTCTTACTGATAGTTATAAGTAAGCAGAGAATTGTTCTTTGTAGATAAGGTAATGTTTTAATGTTAATAGATTCTTATAAGCCGTTGCATATATATATATATATATATATATATATATATATATATGTATTCTAGAGTAGTTTTTCCAAGGAGGTGATTGAAAACATTAAGTAATGATTTTCTACTAATTTAACAAATGAGATTCTTGACAAGTCATTTTGCTAACAGACAGTCAAAATAAAATGTAAGGACATTTCAACAGTGAACCAACAAATGTTAAACTGAGAATTTACAGCCAAGTGTGGGGGCTCATGCTTGTAATCCCAACACTTTGGGAAGCCAAGGTGAGAGCATCACTTGAACCCAGGAGTTTGACACAAGCCTGTGCAACATAGTGAGACCATATCTTAATTTTTTTTTTTTTGATTCAGAGTCTCGCTCTGTTGCCCAGGCTGGAGTGCAGTGGTACGATCTCCACTCATTGCAACCTCTGCCTCCCAGGTTCAAGCAATTCTCCTGCCTCAGCCTCGCCAGTAACTGGGATTACAGGTGTCTGCCACCATGCCCAGCTAATTTTTGTATTTTTAGTAGAGACGGGGTTTCTCCATGTTGACCAGGCTGATCTCGAACTCCTGACCTCAAGTGATATAACCACCTCGGTCTCCCAAAGTGCTGGGATTACAGGCGTGAGACACCGTGACTAGCCAAAAAAAATTTTTTTTAGCCAGGCATGACGATACACACCTGTAGTTCCAGCTACTTAAGAGGCTGAAGTGGGAGAATTTGCTTGAGTCCAGGAGGATGAGGCTGCTGTGAGACGGGATCATGCCACTGCACTCCCACCTAGGTGACAAAGTGAGACGCTGTCTCAAAATGTAAAAAATAAAAATAAATAAATAAATTCAGAATTTACTATAAAATTAGTTATGTTTAATATTTAAAGAAGCCTACAAATCTCTAGGAGCAAGCTGAAGGTCACAGTGAGATATCTTATTCTTTCAGGATAAATAGCATTCCCAGTTTGTCTTCATATCTTGATATACTATGTTGCACAGTATTACTCTGAAAAGCAAAGGATTGGTTCTAAAAAATATTCTAAGAGATTTCTAAATAGTTCAGCTACTTACAGCATGCATTCTCTACTTTTGATAAGATGAACAAATTAGTTCAAGTCAAAAGAATGGTTTTTAAGTGCTTTACTTCACTGTACAAATAGAAAATTGTGAAGCTGTAGTCCCTATCATCTGAAAGTGTTACTTGCATAGAGTTCCAGGTACTTTCACACACACAGTGACTTGGAACAGGAACCCAGCTATCCATACAATTCTCAGATTAAGTCAACTGCGTAACCTATGCAAAAGAATCAAATTAATGATGAAAATAACCTACAGAAAGACATAACTTTTTGTTGCATTTAATTTTTTAACTTTTATTTATATGTAATGACTGTACACATTTATGAAGTACATGTGATATTTTGACATTTTCATAAAATGTATAATGATCAAATGAAGGTATTTAGGATATCCATCACTTTATTTGTTATTTCTTTATGTTGGGAATATTTCCAATCTTCTCTTCCAGTTATTTTGAAACACAATAAATTGTTGCTAACTGTAGTTGTCCAACTGTGCTATTGAACACTAGAACTTATTCCTTCTGTCTATGTTTATACCCATTAACTAACTTCCCTTTATCCCCCATCATACACTTCCCAGTCTCTCTTAACTATCATTCTACTAACTCCATAAGATCAACTTACTTAGCTCCTACATGTGAGTGATAACATGTGATATTTGTCTTTCTGGGCCTGACTTATTTCACTATGTGTAATGATCTCCAGTTTCATCCATGTTGCTGCAAAGGACAGGATTTTATTATTTTTTGTGGGTGAATAGTATTCCATTAAGTATATATCCCACATTTTATCCATTCATCCATCTATGGACACTTAGGTTGATTCCCTATCTTTGTTATTATAAATTACATAACAACAGTACAGTAATTCCACTGTAGCTAAAGATTGTCTTGTAGATGGAAAAGTCTATAGGTAGTCCCAATAATTTCCCACGTCAGGGTAGGAGCGAGGTACTAACAGCCGGGAGCAACAACTGAGGACATCTTGCAGTCGGAAATAAAAGACAACACCTCAGTGACTTGGGAGGACAACAACAACTGAAGATCACAGGAATGAGGACATCTTACTGGATGCTGGTAGTTGCCCTTTTCATGTGCTTTGACACTATAGAGTCTTCCCAGAATTTAAACACAGCACTAGGGAAGAAGGAAACTCTACATTGGCTAATTAATTTTATTCCCCAGTGATGGAGAGTACAGTAAAATCCTTTCATAAAACAAAATAAAAGATATTATTAGAATCATTATTATTAGTGAGGTACATAAAATAATAATTAGTGAAGTACACTAATAACTAGTAGGCTACACTAAATAATAACAATAATAGTTACATATTATTAGTAGTAATAATAATAATTATTATTAGTGGAGTACACTAAATGTAATCATGTAAAAGGAGAGGCTTCATTTAATCAGGCACAGTAGTTCACATTTGTAATCCCAGCACTTTGGGAGGCCAAGGCAGAAGGACCACTTGAGGTCAGTTCACAACCATCCTGGACAACATAGTGAGGCCCCGTCTCTTCAAAGTGTTTTTTAGAATATTTGTCGGGCATGGTGACACATGCCTGTAGTCCTAGCTACTCAAGAGGCTGAGGCAGGAAGATCACTTAAGCGCAGGAATTTGAGGCTACAGTGAACTACATTCATATCACCGTACTCCAGCCTGGGTAACAGAATAGGACCTTGTCTCTAAAAATAAAAAGTAAAAAACAGAAGAGGTTGCATTAAGCCAAGGTTAAAGAAGATAGTTTGAGTTCATTTGTTATTTAAAAAAAACAAAGCAGAAGAATAAATGTGGCGAAAACGATAGAAACTATTACACTGAACGGAAAATTCCTCTATAAACTGTCATCATGAGAAAGTTTATTTCCTATCTCTCATACCCATACGCAAAAGAGAATATAAAACTTTAGCCCACTTTAGCTTTTCTTCTTGAGAAAAGGAGCAGAGCAGAGGACAGTAGTGAATCATCAATTGCATTAAATCTGAATTCATGCTGTAGCAGAAAGCTTTTTAGCATTGTTTTAATATTAGATATCAGATCCAGCTATCAAGTCAAATAATTTATACTCATTGAATGCTTAAATCTGTGACTGAGATTTTTTAAACCCAGCTTATTAAGATAAAATGTATATCAAAATGCATGTAAAACATTTTAAGTGTGCAATATGATGAATTTTGACAAATGTACACAGCCTTGAAGCCATCTTTCCCAGTGAAGATGCAGAAGGTTTCCACCACCTCAATGAAGATGCAAAATAATTTATAATGTTTCTTCATGGCCCTCTGCAGCAAATCTTACCCCCCATTCTAGGCAGCTGATGATCTGATTTCTATCATACATTAGTTTTGCCTTTCCTAGAACTTCACGTAACTGGAATAATTCTCTGCCGTCGTTTTTTTGTCTAGCTTCTTTCATTCAGTGTAATGCTTAAAAAATTTACTTATATTGTTGGATGACTGTGTTCCTCTTCATTGCTGAGTAGTATTCCATTGCACGAAAAAAAAAAAAATGTTTTACATTCAACTGTTGATGGAGTTTGTTTCCAGGTTTTGGTTATTATGAACAAACCTGCTATAAACATATTTGGATATAAGATTTTGTGAATGTTTTCTCTGCTCATTTTAACACTGTAGGAGTAAAATTGTCATGTCTTATAGTAAGCATATGATTCATTTTATTAAAAACTGCTACACTCTTCTGACAGCAAAGTCGAATGTTTCAATTGCTTCACCTCCTCACCAACACTTGGTATTGTCAGTCATTTAATTTTAGTTATCCTAGTAGGTCTGAGGTCATATATTGTTTGAATTCACATTCCCTGCTACCTAACAATGTCGGGCATTTTTCTATGTGCTTACTGTCCATTTGAATTCATTGATTTGTGAGTTCTCTGTATAAATCTCTTTGCCTGTTTGTGTTGGGCTATTTTCTTCTTTTTATTGAGTTGTAAACATTCTTTATATAGTCCGATTTCAAATCCCTTATCAGATGTATGTGGCAAGTATTTTCTTCCAGTCTGCATACTGTCTTCTCATTTTCTCAATGACGTCTTATGAAGAAAAGATTTTACTTTTGATGACGTCCAACTAAACACTTTTCTCTTTTATTTTCTAGTTATTTTATAAGAAAGCTTTGCCAGCTCCAAAGGCCCAAAGATTTTCTCCTGTTTGTTTTTAGAAGTTTAACAATTTTAGCTTTTATGTTTAGATATGAACCATTACTAATTAATTTTGGCATAAGATATGAGGCAAAGAGCAAAGCTAATTTTTTCATCTGAATAACCGATTGTTCCAACGCCAGTTTTTGAAAAGTCTATCTACTCTTCTTTTGGAAGTGAACACCTTTGTCGGAATTAATTGGCCATAAGTGTGCAAGGGCTGGTTCAATACTGTTTTTAATGGATTTATATGCTTATCTGTATAAACATCACACTGTTTTGATTATTGTATTTTTAAAGTAAATTTTGAACTCAAGAAACGTGTTACCCAACTTTAATCGTTTTGTAAAAATTGTTTAACTACTTTAGATCCTTTGTATTTCCATATTACTTTTAGACACATTTTCTTAATTTTTATGAAAAGCTCTGCTGTGGTTTTAAGAGATGTTGTTTTGGATTTATTTATCTATTTGGGGAGAATGTACATCTTAATGCTATTGAGTCTTCTACTCTGTGAATATATATTTCCAATTATTTATATCCCCTTTAATTTTGCTCAGCAATGTCTATCAGTTTTTATTGTAGAAGTCTTAATTTTATTCCTGTTAATTGGTTTTGTTTCTCTTGTAAGTGGTATATTTTTAAATTTTATTTTCTAACTGTTTGTTGCTAATGTATAAAAATGATTAATTTTTATAAATTGTCCTTGTATCTGATAAATACTAGTATCTCACTCTGTGTGTACGTGTGTGTGCGTGTGTGTTTGTGTGTATGTGTGTTTGTGTGGACTTCTTGGGATGTTCTACATAGATAATTATGTCATCTGGAAATAGAAACAGTTATATTTCTTCTTTTCAGTCTTTATGCATGCTTTTTTCTTGTTTCATTGCGTTGGCCAGGATTCCACTCTAATGCCTAACCAAAATGATGAGAAGGGGCATCCTTATTTCTTTCTCAATTTTAGAGGGAATGCACTCAGTATGATAGCTGTACTTTTTTGTAGAGGTCCCTTTTCATATTAAGGATATTATCTGCTATTTCTAATTGCTATGAATCTTTTTCCTAAATGTATGCTTTATTGCAACTAAGATTTGAACCCACTATTAATTGGAATCTATGTAGCTTTTGTGTTTACACACAAGTTGTTTGTGGTCTGGATTTTAAAGCAAAATATTTTAAGAAAAAATATTGTTTATAATGTGCTGCTGCCCCTATCTGTTCAGATATGGGAAAAGGGTAAGAAGCATCTCATTAGTATTAGACATATCAAGCAAGAAATATCTTCCCCAAAGGAACTGTTTGTATTTCAAGAATTGTATTCCTCCAAACAAGATAATAGTTGCTTACCTTTACATAATACTTCACAGTTTACCTGAGAGTTGTTACCCGTAAGATCTCATTTGATCCTTAAAGCCTCTGAGATAACTTTAATTATTATTATTATTTTTTACTATAGTCATTCTACCGTGGAAGAAATAGGGGTCAGACAGATTAAATGAAACATTTTTGTAGATATGTAATGTTAACATAGGAGTTTCACTTCTGTGCACAACTTTGTGCTAGTCAAACCTTCCAGTTGGTTGTAGGAACAAAATGGTTGCTAAGGATGGTGACAAGGAATCTCTTCGTTCTTAAGAGCAATTCTATTTCCTCAGAGATAATTTAGGATTTATGTGACAAAATCTGAAACATAGAATCCCTTTAAATAAATGTTTACCTAGGCTGTAAACTCATCGTGTAATAAATTTAAGTGACTAAATGACAGGGTGATTCTTAGTCTCTTGGGCTTGCCTCTGTCCATAGCTCAGTGCGTGGCACTTAGATCACAGTAAAAATGTGTGGATTGGCAGTCGGGTGCGGTGGCTCACCCCTGTAATCCCAGCACTTTGGGAAGCCAAGGCGGGTGGATCACGAGGTCAGGAGTTCGAGACCAGCCTGGACAACATGGTGAAACCCCATCTCTACTAAAAAAAAAAAAAAAAAAATATATATATATATATATATAGCTGAGCGTGGCAGCAGGCGCCTGTAATCCCAACTACTCGGGAGGCTGAGGTAGGAGAATCGCTTGAAAATGGAAGGCGGAAGTTGCAGTGAGTCGAGATGGAGCCACGGCACTCCCTCCTGGGCAAGAAGAGCGAAACTCCGTCTCAAACAAACAAACAAACAAACAAACAAAAAACATGTGTGGGTTGGCAGCCTGTAATACTACCCCTGCTTCTGCTGCTTCTGAAATGAAGTATTCAACTTAAATTCTAACAACATGTATTTGAATCTCATAATTACTTTTCATACTGCAAAAGTAAATAACAAAAGGTAATTTTGCTCTTCAGGAGTCACATTCTACTTCTAACATTTCTTCATATCTATCCTCTACCGAATTCTAAAAAACAAAACAAAACAAAACAAAAAAAGATATAGAGCAATTAGTATCTATTTATACTTTACTTAAAGGACAAACATATGCTTTAGATTTCTGTGACTCAAATTTTGATTCATTAAAATTTATAAGGTACACCTGAAGAGGGAGAATCTAAGATTTTAATTGTGAACCATGACACAGTCGTAACTACTCAGTATTGTAATGGTCTCTGTTTAATCTTTCTTCCCTGCTAGACTGAAAACTCACTGCAGGCCATAGCTGTCTTGCTCCCAGCAACTGAACTGGGTTCCTACCATCATACCTAACACCTGCTAGCACTGAATATATATTTGGTGAAGAATGAATGAGTGCCAAAACTGAAAGCTACCAGCTCAAGTTCTGAATGAAACTACTTGTGCTTTTTCAATTTAATGCCAGAAGAGTTTGAATACAAGAACACATGCTGGGGAGCAGGACATTTTTTTCTATTAGATGCTTTGTTTATCCCTACATCTTTTAGACAGACGGAGGGAATGTGCTCCAGGAAGGAGAGTGGGATGCTGGGTGTCAAGTCTCCAGGGTTTAATTCCCAACTCTGAATTTCACCAGCTTCAAGGCCTTGGGCAAGTCACTTAACCTCTGTTCCAAACAGAAATAATACCACCTCCTCCCAAGAGCACACCAAGGCAAGTTTGATTGATGGCTGAGCTCTTGGAGCCTTTGATGAAATGTGCTGAATGTCTGCCAAGTATTACTACTGCTAATAATAATAATGTTTTTCTAACACAGTCCCACGGAGCAAAATAAATCGGTAACAAGGGACACATTGCTCCATCGAAGCAAATTGTGACCGATTCTTTTTGAAAGAAGGATGATAGGCTTTGTTCCACAATGGTATCATTTTCTGCAATCTGTTCTCTCCTTATTTATAAGTAGAACTAGTTTTCAAATGTCTACGTGAGATGTTTATTCTTCTTTAGAAAGGAGCAATGAAGGGGAAAGATTTGAACTAAATACAAATGCAGTCATATTATGGAAATGTCATGTTTTGGGTGTAGGTTAATCAATTTATAAAAAATAAACAGATGATTAGTAAGGTAGAAATGTAGTTATTTGTTATTTCATCAGCTACATCGTTTCACTGTATCCAAAAAGAAAATCTAAGGAAACTCTAATCCATCAATTTAGTTTTCGAACATCTATTTCTTGAAATAGAAATATTATTCTGTATTATTTAGAAACTTTGTTATTTTTTGTTAACAATATCAAATATAATTTTAAAATAAAATCGATGTTTTTTTGGTTAAAAAAATACATATTCACTCTAGACCACTGGGACAAAGATATAAACAAATGAAAAAAAATCAGAATCTTACTACAGCGTACTAATTAAAAGTGTATTCTCTGTGTAGACTGCCAGGGTTCAACCCCATGTCTGCCATTTTCAGTTTGACCAAGCTTCTTCATTTGTGCATAGCTCAACTTCCTTATCTTCTCAGTGGGACAGTACTGCCTGTCTTCCAGGTGTTGTGGAAAGTTTATTAAACAGTGCACGTGAAGCACTTAGAAGACTGCCTGGCAGAGATACCATTGTTAAATAAGCTATTACTGCTATATTTAATCACTCATAATCTCTAAATTTACAGATGATTTTAAGTCCTCTTTATTAATAAAAATTAAATATTAAGATATAGCTTTAAAAAAAAACTTGAGATCATACAACACAAACCATTTTTAACCTGCTTTTCCTCACTTAGTATATTACAAGGATTGTCTTATGTCATTAGACATTTTTCTACATTATGATACAGCCATTTAGAACTGCATAATATTCTACTGATTGATTTCTCTTAACCTAAAAAAACACCTTATTGTCAGCCATTTACAGTGTGTTCAGTTTTTGTTTTTATAAAGAATATGGTGATGACCATAATTTTGTGCATCTCAGCATCTTTTAAATTATAGCTTTGGGATAGATTTGTCAAATAGAAATTTCAAGGAGCAAAGGATATACATATTTCAAAGCTTTTGCTATTAAATTATCCTCCAAAAAGGTTGAGACAATAGCGTATATGTCATAATAATTTAATATTGTCCTTTTAAGTTTACATAAACATATTGTTTATCCCTGTGTGAGCCATGCCTGAGATACTCTCTTATTGGAAGTTTGGAGACAGAGAAATAAATGAAGAGAGAGTCCAATAGATTGAAAGAGTGTAGATTACTTCTGCATTTTTCCAGGATTGATCTCTACCTAGAAAAAACATATAGATGGGCATCTCAGAAGATTTATAAATGTTGGTTAAAAATATAGTAAGCATATGCTCTGCTTATTTTCTCTATTTAGAATAATTTGTTTTCAAGTTTCTGTTATTTTCTTCTATTTTATGCTACATAGTATTACGGCCATTTTGAAATAGCTATATTCTGGCGTGGTTTTTATTACATTCTTATAATTTACTTATTTTAAGAAATCAGTTAACAGAAAGTCAAGTTCTTTGATATTTTTTAAAGTTTTATTTGATATTTAATTGATGAATAATAATTGTACAAATTAATAGGGCACAGTGTCATGTTTGGATATATGTATACATTTATATCTCAGTAAGATGGACATCTTTAAAGAGATCCTGATGCAGATAAATGAGGCTTCTGGCATACTTTAGGAAATGGATGTCTGATTCTCCTCACTAAGTCACACTTGCCCAAAACTTGTCCCCTTCACCTTCTTAGCCTTGCTTTTTTTCTCTGAACTACCCTCTAGAAGGAAGACAATCCCTTTTAAACTAAGAGAATATTCACTGTATCCGGAAAAAAAAAAAAAAAAAAAAAAAGGCCATCTTTGAGTTCAGTTTAGTGGCAGGAGAAAAGAGAATGGAGACTTAGTTATTGGAATGAAAATCTTCCCCTTGATGTTAATGTATCTAGTACTTATTGATAACAGGAACATGTTTCATGTATTGTGATGAATAGTGTACATCTAAATTCTACATATAAAGCTGTAATTTCATTGAGAGGCTCTAGTGACATTGAAAAATGGTGTCACTGGTAAGCTGAGCTTGAATTACAACTTTAATTATTTACACTTGGATCTACATTATTCCTATATTATACCTGTCATAGTACTATCTTGTCCTGGGCCTGCCAAAAGGACCATGATGATAATTTATTCCATCAGTGGGTCAGGTAGAACAGCATAGCTGCATCAGTCAACCACTTCATACAGAGATGAGAGTAACACAGGAACTGGATAGAGCATGAAGGCTAGAATTTACATAGAAGCTGCTTTGCAAATCCTCTCACCTAGCAGAAAGGGAGTTTCCTGGGGGTCTCCAGAGAGTAGCTTCTCTAACCTGTTAACCTCTTAAAAGTAGAACACTATTTTCATTATTCTTCGTCTATATATTTAGCTGTCTCTCTTACTATTGTTTGACTTACCTATGAGATTACTTTGATAAAAACGGGGAATCCAGAAGATTTATTTTAGATGTTTTTATTGTGAACTTATGTGTTCCTATGAGCAGACCCCAGTCTCTTTTAACAAAATCACCTTGTTTGTGACTTGTCTTACATTAAAGATAGGAATTACATTACATTACAGGAAAATGTAATGTAGTTTGAGCACATAAAGGTGTAAGAGATTTTGGATTCATTCCATTTATCTAGTATTTCATTTAAAGGAAATCTTCAGGTTAAGATTATTAAGTTATTCATTAAAGAATAATCGTATGGCAAGAAGGAAATTAAAACTAACATTATAACATGAGTCTGTAAATCACAGACCTCCATGCCACATAATGGTATTATTAGGAACTAATCCAACTTGACAGGTATGTTTACATACCTTTTCAAACAGTCGCTCATGAAGAAGAAGAAAGATGGCATGGGAAGGGCTTTAACTGCACATCAATCACAACAATTATCCAAGATCCCCATGGAACCCAAGTATTTCATGTGGCAGCCTGAATGAAGAGAAGTTTCTCTAGCAAAAAAGGGAGATACCAATCATATGCAAATGATTCCATCAGTTACATGTCAGTGGGAAATATTTTGAAATCAGCTTATACTGTACAATTCCAATAATTACAGATTACACACGATTATACACACACACACAAACACACACGATTTCAGCTGATCAATAAGTAGTCTTAGAAAAAGAGCACATAAGACTAGTCTGTTTTCTTGAGAAAGAGTATAACAGAGGGAGAGCCTAGAGAGGAAAACACAAAAATAAAAATAGTAATTGAGTTGGGTATTACTGGTTATTATTGATTATTGATACTTAATTATTTCCAAAAGAAAGAACAATTCCTATTTGTGTGTGTCCTAACAATGAAGAAAAAATATATCCCATCAATCTAACCTCCTATCAGGCCAGTAAACATTTTAAAAACAGAACAGATAATCTAAAGATGTGTTTTATAAGCTTTGTATCTACCCATACATTTTTCTTTAGAAATAAGATATGGTTTATTTGATGAAGGCCCTACACAAAACTCCAAACTTATAGAAAACATCATACTTCTGTACGGTATCTTAGAGTTTCTAAAGTACTGTCAAGAAAAAATGTAAAAATATTACACATGATTTACATTTTTACTAAAATATGCTGGAAAAGTTATTTTTTATAATTACTGTGGATTTATTTTCTAAATTGAATTTAAAAGTCTCCAGTCTATAAAGTAAGATAAGTCTTACAGACATGCAAGAAGAAAAATCAACATTAGCTCTAGGTAGTCAATGTGATTGATTGTCCATACTACAAACATTATAATGTTGAACAAATGGCTAAGTAGCCTTTACCCACATTATTTACATTTAATAACTGGGAAAAATATTAGCAAAGTCCTTGGGATTTACTAAACAATTCCCTATCCACCCTCTCAGTCTTTTAATATTAAGGCAGTTCTTTAAAAGCCAAGGCTAAAATGTTGGCCTAGCCTCATTTTCCCGTGCGGGAGCTCCCATAGACAGGTGTTTGTGGCCTTTCCCTACTTGCTTAGTGACTTACTTCTTCTTATGGGATTTTCTGGCTGGCAAGCTGGAAAAGCACACAGAGTAATTCCAGCTTCTCTTTGTGAAGCTACCTGCCCATAGAAAGTCTACATTCTGCTCTGTCGTGCTAGGCTTCTTGGGTCAGGAGGCTTCTACAGGGATGTCCTGTGGTGGCCCAGCTCACTGTGACAGTGAGGCTAAGTATAAATCTGAGTGAAGAGTTAGAAAAATACAAACCTAAGCCATATCTGCAGCTTAGCTTTTATCAGTAAGAAAGCTAATATTTTGATGGTCATCTGCTTCCTGTGGCTATGGAGCGTTATTTATTTATTGAGTGTTTCAAGAGAAGAAAGGAATGATGCACTGTTTATTAACCTTGAAAGATGGATGCGGAATAACATGTGTTGGTCTTTGCTCATGGGGATGCGGCTAAGAGACAGAAGCATTTAATAGTTTGCAGATCCAGGTATTCTAGAATTGAGTCCTGGCATTTTGAGGCAGCCTCTGTGTGGCTGTTATTCCAGTGGCGTGGCTGTTTATTAGTTGGGACAGACCCAAGCAAGCTGGCTGCCCAGGTCTGTGTGTGCATGTTGTTGTTGCTGCCCATGATTTCACAGAGGCAATTAGGCCAAGCCTTGCAGGTGAGACCCAGAAAAAGATAAACATATCTTGAAAAAAGGGAATTCTTTTCTCAGATATCACTGTGAAGACTTTTTAGGCACTGGATTTAGGAAATAATCTTAGCTGCTGCTTCTTTTTTTTTTTTTTTTTCCTTCCAGACCTTCAAGCTAGGACTTTAAATTTCAAAAGTCGTTAAGTTCCATTCAAGCAACGGAGTTTCATAGCAGGCATTGATAGGAATCTGAGTTAATTTTTTTCCTGACCTGCCTTTAATGCAAAGGAGGTGAACTATGCAGGGGCCCACCCCCTGTATCATGTGGTTTGTTTCAAAAGAACTCTGTCCCTACATATTATCTACAGTTGACTCTGGTTCATCAACAAATAGCCCCCAGTAGTGGAGTCCTTATTAAATAAGGAATAGACTAACTTTGCATGAAGTAGAAGAGAAGCATCCCAGTGAAATATATTCAAACCCAAAAGCTCAGAAGGCAAATTAAAAGGTGTGTGCCAGGAATACTCAGTTCTCAGGAACCAAGTTTGCTCAGGTAACAAGGAGGAACTGGATTGTTTTTTATTTTATTTATTTATTTATTTATGAAACAGAATCTCGCTCTGTCACCCAGGCTAGAGTGCTGTGGTACAATCTCAGCTTACCCCAACTTTCGCCTCTCACGTTCAAGCCATTCTCCTGCCTCAGCCTCCCCAGTAGTTGGAATTACAGGTGTCCGCCACCACATCTGACTAATTTTTGTATTTTTAGTAGATACGGGGTTTCACCATGTTGGCCATGCTGGTTTCAAACTCTTGACCTCAAATGATCAGCCGGCCCCAGCCTCCCAAAGTTCTGGGATTACAGGCGTGAGCCATCCCACCCGGCCTGGGTTGGTTTTTAAAACTATCAGAACATGATCATTGGAGAGTGAAAAAAAAAAAAAAAAAAAGGAAGGAAGTTTGGTTAAGTGGGGGAAGACAGAGATTTTCTTAGGAGCAAGGTTAAGCTTTTAGAGAAGAGAATAAGCCAATATGAGCAAGGAAAAGAAACCTTGGCAGCCAGGCTGGGCAAATAAGACAGGAGAAAGGTCATGAACCCAGGTTTAGCTGTCCTTGCAGATAGGATTAGAGAAGAGTATTTTGGTTGTTACTTGATCAGGAAGGGTGATTGAAGTTCAAAGAAAACTACAAGAGGAATGGCAGCGAGATCTCCAGAAGCTCACTGGAATGATTCTCCCAGAGGGAGCCCTCGATCCAGAAAACCAAGGGGAGGCATACCATTAAAGCTGCAAATAATCATCCTCCTAAGGCTTAAGTCAACTGTCAATGAGTGGTTTTATAAAAGTTGGATATGTATCAGAGGAGAAGACTAGAGTACCATGTTTAAGGCATTAGTAGGTGCATTTGAAGATCCTATAGTGATTGCAGGTAGTAAAATCTTTCCTGAGATAAAATGCTTGAGAACTGTATGGCTAAGGGAAGGCACAGGGAAGACAGGGTCTAATACCTGTTAATATACATTATATACTAATTTTAGAATTTCACATAAGAGCTCATTTAATATTTACAGTAATTTCAGAAGGGAGAGACTATTAATATTACCATTGTACAGATAAGAAAATTAAGGCATGGCAATGTAAGTGATTTTCTCAAAGATATATAACTAGTAAATGAAGTAGCTAGAATTCAAATTCATGTGGCCCAGCTCCAGCATCTAGGCTCTTGAGAACTATAATTTACTGTCAGTCTTATGTTGAAGGTTAGTGCTGGATTAGGTCATCTGATGAGAGGATGCTTTCTAGGTGTGATTACCCAACACAGGATGGGGTGGGGAGAGTAGACACATTTGTTTGAAAAGTGGGGTTTTTTGGCAGACTCACAGTTCATTAAATTCACATTTCTTCTAGGACAGACAGACTGGTGACAGTTGAGCAAGGGTAAATCTAGAGGAATATGTTAGAAAAATAAATGTCTGAAAAGAAAAGTGGAAGTTCCAGACAACAGGATGAGGTTTTTGGGTGGTACTACAAAGAAAGTGCTTTTAATTGTAAGAACACAACTGGGTCTCCCTGAAACAAATCAGAAGAAAAAGGGAACAACAGAGACACATTGTAGTACTCCAGAAAAAGTGACAGTAGAAGAAAACATTTTTGCTGACATTAAAGTTTCTCAGATATTCACAACCTGAAGAGACAAGGGGCTGGGGAAGAACAGGCTCTGGGAAATAGTGTGTGGCAAAATGTTGGGTCTGACCAGGCCTTGAGGGACACAGATTCTCAAACTCCAGCAACAGTTTTGTTCAGCAATCCGCTAGGGTGAAGCAAAATAAATGTTTCAGGCAAAACAAAGCAAATTTTGTTTTGAAATGAAACCTAAGAAGCAGAATTCAGGGGCCTTATTCATGAACAGTAGCAGCAAGAAATGCTAGCTCAGAAAAATAGGCCATACGATTAGACAGAAGCCACGGTGGGTTCATTGCTGGGCTGCCAACAGCAAAGAGTTCAAAGGGTAGCACAATGAGATTTTAAATAGATGAGAAAGAAAGGCAGCCCAAAGAAGGCTTGGGAAATTTCTAAATTTTGCAACAAAGCAGTGATATCTCAAATGCTACTCTCTGACAGAGGAAGCTGTACATAGGTGCATTCCTCTCCTCCCTACATGATCAATATCTGTATCTAACTCTCAATGAGAGAGTTCTCCCAAATGACTGCATGTTCATGAACCATAATTTCATGTGATTGTACTAGACTTATGGGCAATGAGACCACTGAATACTACTGAGTTTATTCTGATACCTGTCACAAGGATCTAGATTTTTACTAAGTACTGCTCTCTAGGAAAAATGTTTTATTTAGATAACTGCCTCAAAGACCTAGAAATTAGCTTGAGTTTCAGATGAGATCGGGTGCGCTCAGGGTGGTGTGGCCATAGACAAATTTGCTTGAGTTTCAAACTTTCATGGGTGTAGAACTAGTGCCAGGGTAATTTTTATACCCTTAGCTTTGGTCAGTGAGGCGCATTTTCATAGAGTAGGAAAGGAAGTAGAAAAGAAGTAATTGGAGGTAAGCAGCTCAAAACAACAGTGGTGGCTTCCCATGGCTTCTGTGATTTTTTTTGAGAATTACCCACCTGGCTGAGGCTGGGATCATTTTTTGTGACTTCCTGGTGAGTGCTACACTTTGAGATTTCCTGAAAGAGGTATTCGGATCTTAATCCATCAGTTCTTCAAATGATTATATAAACTTCTAATTCCATATAATAAATATCTCTTTAATCAAGCTAACCTGGAGTAGCTTCTGTTTTCTGATCAAACCCTTATTGATATTGCTAGTTTCAAAATAACTCAAATTCTGATCCTAGGGAAAATGTATAAATGTATTCCCATAGAATATAGCCAAGATTGCAAGTAGCTACAAAAAAAAAAAAAAAAAAAAAAAAAAAAAAATCTACTCAGGTATCACAGTGACCTGCCGGTGACTAAGAATGAACAGAATAAGAAAATTTGATGATGGGGTAGCTTTTGGAATTTAACAAATTTCTTTTGAACTTAAGAAGTCTGGATTTATCTTTTTTTCCCTTGTTGAGAATTTTTGATCTTTGATTTATTTAGAAAGCTCCAAACTTTAATGTTTCATCATTTCTTCCTAAGAATTGATAAAAGTATCATGATTAAGTTTGAGATATTTTTATGTAGAGATTGAGTATCCCTTATTTAAAATGCTTGGGACCAGAAGTGTTTTGAATTTCCAATGTTTTCAGAGTCTAGAATATTTGAATATACACAATGAATTACCTTGGGGATGGGACCGAAGTTTAAACACAAAATTTATTGATTTTTTATCTATTATATGCACATAGCCTGGAGGCAGTTTCATACAATACCTTTTTAATAATTGTGTTCAAGAAACAATGTTTGTGAACACTGAACTATCAGAGAGCAAAGGCGCCACTATCTCAGCCACCCCTGTGGACAATCTGTGGTTGTTTGTCATCACCATGATTCCTGATTCTGAATTTATATGTTACAGATAAGCAATCACTTTTTTATACATATTCAGACATAAGCACTTAACAGAAAAAAAAAAAAAAAAAAAAAAAAAACCACGTACCATTAGTGCGGTGAAGAAATAATGTGCTTAGGTTAGCCAAGAAGTACAGTGGCATCACCAGAACACCCAGATCAGCTGTTAAACAATAGCAACAACAAACAGCAGCAGGCTTTCATTCTCTACCTACGATGCTGTGTTTTACTTGAAGGTTACTGTACACCAGATTTTATTTTTTTAAGTGAGAAGAAGCATCAGAAGCAGGTGATGGACAAGGAAGTGGGCCCTCTAGCGATAAGGAGGCATTCTGCTGAAAAATGTTTCCTCCAGAGCCATCTGCCTCATTAACAATGGTTTTTATCTTAGAAGTTTCTCTTTGATTTTATGAACTGATATAATACGTTATTTTGTTATAATGCATGTTGCTCTGGTCTTTCAATGATCCCATCACACATTTTTACCATGTCATCTATAGGCACTTTTTCTGCAGTGTTAACAATGCTATCTTCATTGTCACTATTATCACAAACACCTTGATTCAGAGCAATTTCAGGTATTTCATCATTGGTCAATGAATGAACAATTGGAGCCTCATTATTGATGTTAAAAACTTCTTTGATCATCACTTCTTTCAGCTTACTGATGGACTCTGAAGGTATATTTTTTGCATATATAAAAAGATCAGACATCATTTTTTTCTCACTTGACATGCAGAATCCTTCAAAGCCACCACCTTGTTCATCATTATCACTGAACCTAGTCTCAGGCCAGAGACTGTGCCAGGCATGTATAACTGTGTCTTTAGTCATGGTGTTCCAGGCATTGACTGTAGCATATATGGCATGCCTCATGCTAAACTCTTGAAAACCTTCCACACTCATGTCTCTGTGTGAACAGACTGCTAGCCTGCTGTTCAAGAAAGTGTTTTTATATTTATTCTTCGTTGATCTAAGGATACCCTGGTTATGTGGCTAAATTAATAAAATCACATTTGGGGGAAATTACACTCATGGATCCACTCATTCAATACATGATCGAGATCTTCATTTTTAGCTTTATGCAGTGTTTTCTATTTTTCATTAACTTCTTGAACTCTTGGCCTCCCAAAGTGCTAGGATTACAGATGTGAGTCATCATGCTCAGACTATTTTTCGTTAACTTCTGTTTATCACTTTTAGCATAGAGCTTCAACAGTTTATCCTTCTGTTTCTTTAGGCTATATATGGTGGTTATTCCAACACCATACTCTTTTGTAAGATGTTTTATATGTACATCACTATCCAGTTTCTCCAAAAGCTTGACTTCCTGTGCTATAGAAACATAAATACTCTCTCTTTTTCTTAATACTGTTAGCTATAGGCATATATTCAGACCTTTTGACATTTTAAACATTATCTTTATACCACAGAACAGAGAATAAGCGTGAAAACACCATGACTAATGCACACAGGCCTTGGCCCAAAATGGGGCATGGTGGAAAACCTGCTGTTAGCACATCTAGCCTACATAGGTGCCATTTTATTACACTTTTTGGGTGTGCTTACATGGGGGAGTCTGGGTGTGCATGGAAAAGATGTATCTTCTGGGTATTAAAGTTTAATTGCCCGCAGAGGTCCCCCAGGAAAGTACACAAAGAAAGAGTAGTGCCAATGTGGTAGGGTAGGTAACTTACCCACAATAAGTTATCGGATTTACTTCCCCTAGTGGATGTCCTTCACCTCAGCTGACTATCCAACTCAAACCAGAGAAGGTAAGTTGTGGAAGGCGGTGATTTCTCAAATGCCACACTCTGAAAGAAGAGACCATGCATAGGTGAATTCATAGGCCTCACGCTTCCATGGCTTTGTGTTTCCCTGAAGGGATTTTCACTAGAATAACACTCTGGACCTCTATTCCACATCTGCTTTCACTCATCCAGATCACTCGTCTAGACTTTTCTCACTTATTCTGCCCCCTTTATAGAGGAAATATGAAGTACCTTACTGGTGAGTGTGGGTAAAGAAATGCTTCTGAGCTCTTTCTTTTTTCTCCGCAGGTCTAAAGAATCCTTCATGTGATAAGCTTGTTGGAGCAGTGCGGACCCCAATGAGATCTGCAGTCACTTAGTTCTGCATGCAACTGAGTAGCATGTACCCCAATACATATTAGGAAGCCCACTGTGGCCAACCGTCTAAACCAGGTCTTTAATACATTTTGTCAGGAACATGAGTAATAAATTTTTCTCCATGATTAGTTTTGAACTTAGCAAGGAAAGTAGTACCACGAGATAAGATTATTTTCTTCAAAAAGAAAACATCTTGCAAGCATCAACCTTTCCTATACTCTTAATAAAACTATCTGGTTCAGTTTTGAGATATTGACTAGAAGCATCGTTCCTCAAATTCTTTTTTACTATAAGTCACACTAAGAAACATATTTTACATTGTGACCTAGTATACATACACAGCAATTTTCATAAAGTCATTTTTATTATGTGCATTATCTCTGATAGTCTCTGTTCTATTTCATGTTATAAAAATAATGGTCATGGTCCCTAAATAAATTTCCTGACCTGACCTGGTAATAAATCGCAAGTCACAGTTGCAAAATGCTAGACTAAGCCACATGCAGAAAACTGAAACTGGACCACTTCCTTACACCTTATACAAAAATTAACTCAAGATGGATTAAAGACTTAAATGTAAAACCCAAAACCATAAAACACCTAGAATAAAACCTACGCAATACCATCCAGACCATAGACATGGTTAGAGACTTCATGATGAAAATCCCAAAAGCAACTGCAACAAAAGCCAAAATTGATAAATGGGATCTAACTAAAGAGCTTCTGCACAGCAAAAGAAGCTATTATCAAAGTGAACAGGCAACCTACAGAATGGGAAAAAATTTTTGCACTCTGCCCATCTGTCAAAGATCTAATATCCAGAATCTACAAAGAACTTAAACAAATGTACAAGAAAAAAACAACCCCATCAAAAAGTGGGCAAAGCATATGAACAGACGCTTCTCTAATGAAGACATTTATGCGGCTAACAAACATATGAAAAAAAGCTCAACATCACTGATCATTAAAGAAATGCAAATCAAAACCATAATGAGATACCATCCCATACCAGTCAGAATAGCAATCATTAAGAAGTCAAGAAATAATAGATGCTGTCTAGGCTGTGGAGAAATAGAAATGCTTTTACACTGTCGGTGGGAATGTAAATTAGTTCAACCATTGTGGAAGACAGTGTGGCGATTCCTCAAGGATCTAGAATCAGAAATACAATTTGACCAAGCAATCCCATTACTGGGTATACACCTAAAGGTATATAAATTATTCTACTATAAAGACACATGCACATGAACATTTATTGCAGCACTACTTATAATAGGAAAGACTTGGAACCAACCCAAATGCCCCTCAATGATAGACTGGATAAAGAAAATGTGGTACATATACACCATGGAATACTATGCAACCATTAAAAGGAATGAGATCATGTCTTTTGCAGGGACATGGATGAAGCTGAAAACCAGAAATATATTTTTAATAATTAATTAACACAGGAACAGAAAACCAAACACTGCATGTTCCCACTCGTAAGTGGAAGTTGAACAATGAGAACACATGGACACAGGGAGGGGAACAACACACACCAGGGCGAGTCACAGGGTGGAGGCAGAGAGGAGGGAAAACATTAGGACAAATAGCTAACGCATGCAGGGCTTAAAACCTAAATGACAGGTTGATAGGTGCAGCAAACCACCATGGCACACATATACCTGTGTAACAAACCTACACATTCTGCACTTGTTCCCAGAATTTACAGTAAAATAAAAAATAAAAATAAAGAAAAATGCTAGACTACAGTATAATATGTCCAGGTACTAGGAAAGAACAGACTTTGAAAACAACTTCTAGACAGAGGTGTTACATAAGAGAAAATGTCATTTTTATTTTCTTCAAACATCTGTAATGAGTTGTTTTGCTTCCCAAGAGAGCAAACACTGTATGAACCTCAGATGTGAGGCTTCTTAGGAAGCTGATGACAATTCTGAATTTTGTATGTTATTTGTCTGCTGGGTTCATGAAATATCCAGAACATTGTCATTTGCTCCTGGTCACATGTCAAATATTGCTTAAGAGTTGCAGATCAGGGGGTGTTCCAAGATGGCTGAATAGGAGCAGCTCCGGTCTGCAGCTCCCAGCATGACTGATGTGGAAGACGGGTGATTTCTGCATTTCCAACTGAGGTACCTGGTTGGACAGTGGGTGCAGTCCATGGAGGGCGAGCTGAAACAGGGTGGGGCATCGTCTTACCTGGGAAGTGCAAGGGGTTGGGGGATTTCCCTTTCCTAGCCAGGGAAGTGCTGACAGACTACATGGAAAAACGAGAAACTCCCCGCCCAAATACTGAGCTTTTCCCAAGGTCTTAGCAACTGGCAGACAAGATGATTCTCTCCTGTGCCCGGCTTAGCAGGTCCCACAACCACAGAGCCTTACTCACTGCTAGTGCAGCAGTCTGAGATCAATTTGCGAGGTGGCAGCCTGGCTGGGGGAGGGGCATCTGCCATTGCTGAGACTTGAGTAGGTAAACAAAGTGGCCGGGAAGCTTGAACTGGGAGGAGCCCACCGCAGCTCAGCATAGGCCTCTATAGACTCCATCTCTGTGAGCAGGGCATAGCTGAAAAAAAGGCAGCAGACAGCTTCTGTGGACTTAATCAACCTTGTCTGACAGCTCTGAAGAGAGCATTGATTCTCCCAGCACAGTGGTTGAGCTCTGAGAACAGACAGATTGCCATCTCAAGTGGGTCCCTGACCCCCATGTAGCCTAACTGGGAGACACCTTCCAGTAGGGGCCGAATGACACCTCATATAGGCAGCTGCCTCTCTGGGACGAAGCTTCCAGAGGAAGGATCAGGCAGCAATATTTGCTGTTCTGCAGCCTCCACTGGTGATACCCAGGCAAACAAGGTCTGGAGTGGACCTCCAGCAAACTCCAAAAACCTGCAGCTGAGGGGCCTGACTGTTAGAAGGAAAACTAACAATCAGAAAGGAATAGCATCAACATCAACAAAAAGGTCATCTACACCAAAACCCTATCTGTAGGTCACCAACATCAAAGAACAAAGGTAGATAAAACCACAAAGATGGGGAGAAACCAGAGCAGAAAAGCTGGAAATTCTAAAAATCAGAGTACTTCTTCTCCTTCAAAGGATAGCAGCTCCTCACCAGCAACAGAACAAAGCTGGATGGCGAATGACTTTGATGAGTTGACAGAAGTAGGCTTCAGAAGGTCAGTAATAACAAACTTCTCCAAGCCAAAGGAGGATGTTTGACCCCTTGTCAAGGAAGGTAAAAACCTTGAAAAAAGACTGGACGAATGGCTAAGTAGAATAAACAGCACAGAGAAGACCACAAATGACCTGATGGAGCAGAAAACCATGGCATGAGAACATTTTGATGCATGCACAAGCTTCAATAGCCTATTTGATTAAGTGGAAGAAAGGGTATCAGTGATTGAAAATCAAATTAATGAAATAAATTGAGCAGACAAGGTTAGAGAAAAAAGAGTAAAAAGAAACAAACAAAGCCTCCAAGAAATATGGGACTATTGAAAAGACCAAATCTACGTCTGATTGGTGTACCTGAAAGTGATGGGGAGAATGGAACTAAGTTGGAAAACACTCTTCAGGGTATTATCCAGGAGAACTTCCACAATCTAGAAAGATGGGCCAACATTCAAATTCAGGAAATACGTAGAACACCACGAAGATACTCCTCAAGAAGAGTATCCCCAAGACATATAATTGTAAGATTCACCAAGGTTGAAATGAAGGAAAAAATATCAAGGGCAGCCAGAGAGAAATGCTGAGTTACCCACAAAGGGAAGTCCATCAGACTAACAGCAGATCTCTCAGCAGAAACCCTACAAGCCAGAAGAGAGTGGGGGCCAATATTCAACATTCATAAAGAAAATAATTTTCAACCCAGAATTTCATCTCCAGCCAAACTAAGCTTGATAAGTGAAGGAGAAATAAAATCCTTAACAGACAAACAAATGCTGAGAGATTTTGTCACCACCCGGCCTGCCGTACAAGAGCTCCTGAAGGAAGTACTAAACATGGAAAGAAACAACCAGTCCAGCCACTGCAAAAACATGCCAAATTATAAAGACCATTGATGCTAAGAAGAACTGCATCAATTAATGGGCAAAATAACCAGCGAACATCATAATGACAGGATCAAATTCGCACATAACAATATTAGTCTTAAATGTGAATGGGCTAAATGCTCATTAAAAGATACAGACTGGAAAATTGAATAAAGAGTCAAGACCCATCAGTTTGCTGTATTCAGGAGACCCATCTCACATGCAGAGACACACACACACTCAAAATAAGGGGATGGAGGAAGATCTACCAAGCAAATGGAGAACAAAAAAAAGCAGGGTTTGCAATCCTAGTCTCTGATAAAACAGACTTTAAACCAACAAAAATCAAAATAGACAAAGAAGGCCATTACATAATTGTAAAGGGATCAATTCAACAAGAAGAACTAACTATCCTAAATATATATGCACCCAATACAGGAGCACCCAGATTCATAAAGCAAGGCCTTAGAGACCTACAAAGAGACTTAGACTCCCACACAATAATAATGGGAGACTTTAACACCCCACTGTCAATATTAGACAGATCAACAAGACAGAAGGTTAACAAGGATATCCAGGACCTGAACTCAGCTCCACAACAAGCAGACTTAATAGACATCTAAAGAACTGTCCACCACAAATCAACAGAATATACATTCTTCTCAGCACCACATCACACTTATTCTAAAATTGATCACATAATTGGAAGTAAAGCACCCCTCAGCAAATGTAAAAGAATGGAAATCACAACAAGCTGTCTCTCAGACCACAGTGCAATCAAATTAGAACTCAGGATTAAGAAACTCACTCAAAACTGCACAACTACAAGGAAACTGAACAACCTGCTCCTGAATGACTACTGGGTAAATAATGAAATGAAGGCAGAAATAAAGATGATCTTTGAAACTAATGAGAACAAATACACAACATACCAGAATCTCTGGGACACATTTGAAGCAGTGTGTAGAGGGAAATTTATGGCACTAAATGCCCACAAGAAAAAGCAGGAAAGATCTAAAATCGACATGCTAACATCACAATTAAAAGAACTAGAGCAGCAAGAGCAAACAAATTCAACAGCTAGCAGAAGGCAAGAAATAACTAAGATAAGAGCAGAACTAAAAGAGATGGAGACACACACAAAAAAAACCTTCAAAAAATCAATGAATCCAGGAACTGCTTTTTGAAAAGATCAACAAAATTGATAGACCACTAGCAAGACTAATAAAGAAGAAAAGAGAAAAGAATCAAATAGATGCAATAAAAAAAAATGATAAAGGGGATATCACCACTGATCCCACAGAAATACAAACTACCATCAGAGATTATTATAAACACCTTTATGCAAATAAACTAGAAAATCTAAAAGAAATGGATAAATTTATGGATATATACACTCTACCAGTACTAAACCAGGAAGAAGCTGAATCTCTGAATAGATCAATAACAGGCTCTGAAATTTAGGCAATAATTAATAGCTTACCAACCAAAAAGAGTACAGGACCAAATGGATTCACAGCTGAATTCTACCAGAGGTACAAAGAGGAGCTAGTACTATTCCTTGTGAAATGATTCCAATCAATAGAAAAAAAGGGAATCCTCCCTAACTCATTTTATGAGGCCAACATCATCCTGATGCCAAAGCCTGGCAGAAATACAACAAAAAAAGAGCATTTTAGACCAATATCGTTGACGAACATCGATGCTAAAATCCTCAATAAAATACTGGCAACCCGAATCTAGCAGCACATCTAAAAGCTTATCCACCATGAACAAGTCAGCTTCATCCCTGGGATGCAAGGCTGGTTCAACATAGGCAAATCAATAAATGTAATCCATCACAGAAACAGAAGCAATGACAAAAACCACATGATTATCTCAACAGATGCAGAAAAGGCCTTCGACAAAATTCAACAACCTTCATGCTAAAAACTCTCAATAAACTAGGTATTGATGGAACATATCTCAAAATAGTAAGAGCTATTTATGAGAAACCCACAGCCAATATCATATTAAATGAGGAAAAACTGGAAACATTCCCTTTGAAAACCAGCACAAGACAGGGATGCCTCCTCTCACCACTCCTATTCAACATAGTGTTGGAAGTTCTGGCCAGGGCAATCAGGCAAGAGAAAGAAATAAAGAGTATTCAATTAGGAAATGAGGAAGTCAAATTGTCCCTGTTTGCAGATGACATGATTGTATATTTAGAAAATCCCATCATTTCAGCCCAAAATCTCCTTAAGCTGATAAACAACTTCAGCAAAGTCTCAGGATACAAAATCAATGTGCAAAAATCACAACCATTCCTATACACCATTAACAGACAAACAGAGAGGCAAATCATGAGTGAGCTCCCATTCACAATTGCTACAAAGAGAATAAAATGCCTAGGAATCCAACTTACAAGGGAGGTGAAGGACCTCTTCAAGGAGAACTACAAACCACTGCTCAACGAAATAGAAGAGGACACAAACAAGTGGAAGAATATTCCATGCTCATGGATAGGAAGAATCAGTATCATGAAAGTGGCCATACTGCCCAAAGTAATTTATAGATTCAATGCCATCCCCATCAACTACCAATGACCTTCTTCACAGAATTGGAAAAAAATACGTTAAAGTTCATGTGGAACCAAAAAAGAGCCCGCATTGCCAAGACAATCCTAAGCAAAAAGAACAAATCATGCTGTCTGACTTCAAACTATACTACAAGGCTACAGTAACCAAAGCAGCATGGTACTGGTACCAAAACAGAGATACAGACCAATGGAACAGAACAGAGCCCTCAGAAATAATATTACACATCTACAACCATCTGATCTTTGACAAATCTGACAAAAACAAGAAATGGGGAAAGGATTTCTTATTTAATAAATAGTGCTGGGAAAACTGACTAACCATAAGGAGAAAGCTGAAACTGGATCCCTTCCTTACACCTTATACAAAAATTAACTCAAGATGGATTAAAGACTTAAATGTTAGACCTAAAGCTATAAAAATCCTAGAAGAAAACCTAGGCAATACCATTCAGGACATAGGCATGGGCAAGGACCCCATGACTAAAACACCAAAAGCAATGGCAACAAAAGCCAAAATAGACAAATGGGATCTAATTAAACTAAAGAGCTTCTGCACAGCAAAAGACACTACCATCAAAGTGAAGAGGCAGCCTACAGAATGGGAGAAAATATTTGCCATCTACCCGTCTGACAAAGGGCTAATATCCAGAATCTACAAATAAACAAATTTACAAGGAAAAAAAAAAAAACCCATCAAAAATTGGGCAAAGAATATGAACAGACACTTCTCAGAAGAAGACATCTATACAGCCAACGGACACATGAAAAATGCTCATCATCACTGGCCATCAGAGAAATGCAAATCAAAACCACAATGAGATGCCATCTCATGCCAGTTAGAATGACAATCATTAAAAAGTCAGGAAACAACAGATGCTGGAGAGGACGTGGAGAAATAGGACCACTTTTACACTCTTGGTGGGAGTGTAAATTGGTTCAACCATTGTGGAAGACAGTGTGGCAATTCCTCAAGGATCTAGAACTAGAATTACCATTTGCCCCAGCAATACTATTACTGGGTATATACCCAAAGGATTATAAATCATGCTACTATAAAGGCACATGCACACGTATGTTTAGTGCGGCACTATTCACAATAGCAAAGACTTAGAACCAACCCAAATGTCCATCAGTGACAGACTGGATTAAGAAAATGTGGCACATATACACCATGGAATACTATGCAGCCATAAACAAGGATGAGTTCATGTCCTTTGCTGGGACATGGATGAAGCTGGAAACCATCATTCCCAGCAAACTATCACAAGGACAGAAAACCAAGCACCTCATGTTCTCACTCGTAGGTGGGAATTGAACAATGAGATCACTTGGACACAGGGTGGGGAACATCACACATTGGGGCCTATTGGGGTGTGGGGGACTGGGGGAGGGATAACATTAGGAGAAATACCTAATGTAAATGATGAGTCGATAGGTTCAGCAAACCAACATGGCACATGTATACCTATGTATCAAACCTGCACGTTGTGCACATCTACCCTAGAACTTAAAGTCCAAAAAAAAAAAAAAAAAAAAAGTTGCAGATCAATATCACTCATCAATTGGATTGTCTGCTCCTTGAGGGCAAAGACCATATCTTCTCTTTCTTTTGTACTGTCATAAACTTTAATATGTAGCAGACATGAGTCTTACCTTCAAGTTCCATATAATCTAGTTAAAGAAAGATACTAAACCACAGCTATTAAGAACATATGTCATGTAACCAATGCTAATTATTTCCCTAGATTCACAACTGAAATTCTGAGAGTAATGTGGAAGTGGCTGAAGTCAAGTACTATTAGTCAGTGGCAAATTCTGGAAGGGGTGAATTCTGAATTGACTTTTAAAAGACTGTCAGATGATTGGGATGGGAGGGTGCTCTGTGGAGGATTTACTTTCTAGGTCTCAGCACATTACCTGTTTAAGAAAAGCAATTTCTTCGTGAAGGATTCAGACAATCTTCCCTCTGGATGTGTGCTTTGAACCAATTATAATTCAGTGCCAGACAGAACCAGAGCTGAAGCTTATCTGACATACTGTTATAGCATCGCTAATCTTTATAGATCAAGGAGAAAATAAAGAGTGGTTTGTAATTTGCAGGGATGATCTAGGGAGCAATGGCATGGTATGACCTTTAACAAATTACTTATGTGATTGGTTAGTATGAAGTTGAGCAGGGGAACCAAAAGACCGAAGGCATTGTGTCCCAAACTAGCCTCATCCTAAGAATCACAAGGGATGAGAGATGACAGTTCATATTTTAAGGTCTTTTCCCAGGAATGATGACTTACTGTTCTGGAGTGGAGCTTTACTTTGGAAATCTCTGGTCAAAGAGTAAGTAAAACAAATAAGCATTTCCAAAATTAGTTATTTAATAAAAACAATTACTTTTTACCAAGGATTTAAGTTTCCTGAATGTTTAAGCCCGTCAAAAACTCTATGAAATAACTATTATCTCCATTTCATTAATTATTCATTAATTATCTCCATTTGAAATAACTATTTTCTCAATTTCCCTCAGAGCCTACTCAACTCACATAGCTGATAAGTGAAAGAACCCTGTCTCACCTCACGGGACTCCTGTGCTCCTGATCACCAACTCTACTACCTCCAAAGAGGTGTAACTCTGTAGTTCAGCCTCATGTTCACAGTCTTGGGCTCTGATATCTCACAGGCCTGATATGGAATTCCAGGTGCCCAGTTCTCCGGCTGTATGGACTTGCTGACTATATTAAATTGTTAGGTTATAGTAAATGGCAGCTTTCTCATCTGTAAAACAGGAATATTACTCGTCTTTACTGCTACTAGAGCTGTGAGGAGTAATTGCTTCAAATACATTAGAAAAAGCAAGTGTCCTGTTGGAAGTGTGATATCTTTGTCAGCCTTCAGGAAATGTGAATTTGGTGTATGCGAAAGTTATATCACATGTTTTTGGTTTTTATCATTTGTTTTAGGGCTTCTAAAAAACCTGGAAGGCTTTACAGTCTCCTTTGTGTCTTTTGTGTCTTCCCTTAAATATATCTCCCCCATGTTTCCCCGATGTGAAGCTGCCATCTTCTTTTGAGACTACAAGACGTTCATTTAACAAAAAAAGTTGCCTCAGTATAGCTTTTCAAAGCATTAAGAAAGTATACTAAATTACCCTTCCTTGAACCATATGCCAGGAGATTTTCTCTTACCCTCCCAACTGAAAGCAATGTATCTTAAGTCCTAACAGATTCACAGGCTTAAATCCTATGACTAATATTGGCCAGGCTCAACCAGGATTTATTAGGGATCAATGTGACCAATGGGTTTGGCAGCTGGTAGTTGTCCTCCTTTCTTCTAATGCTGTAAAAATAACATTGTTGCCATTATTACATCATTTTAGTGTCTCCAAATACGTTCATCAGTCTGACCACTGCTAAATGTTTTTATGAAAAAGAAACTTTCTGCTTCTCAAAAGGTTAGCCAACATCTGAGAGCTGGCAAGTTACCAAACACAAAACTTTGTCTCCCTTCCTACCTCTCACTACCCAGCTGATTGAACAAGCAATACTTAAAATATTTGGGGAGCTTGATGTAGCCCACAGGAAAGTCTAGTTTCTCCTACTGATTAATTCTTACTGTTCCAAATTAGCAATGCAGTTCTTGTCCCGAGAGCTAAAACTGCCAGTAATGGTCTTACTTTTTGTCTTAAAGACACCACATCTGAAGCTTAATGGCAGCAGTAATCCTGATTTATTCCTCCAAATGCCAAACCTGGAAGGAAAGGTCAAAATGGTCAGTGGGTTCTTCTTAAAACAAGAGGAAACACAGTCAGAAGAGGCCAATGTAAGATGGCTTTAGTCTTGCCCTCATTTACTCAGACAGTCCACTTACAGCTCATCTGTCACCCAGGATCATGGTGCGTCTTCCTGGGTGGCTGCTGCCTTAGTCCCTGAAATATTTTGTTCATTCTTTCCCACTGGAGCCAAGTGTCTCTTAAAAAAAAATATTGCGCTGCTCATTTTCCTAAGACCTCAAGATTACCTCCCCCTTAAAACCATGCCAACTAGGAGGGGCCTCTCCTGTTTCAATTCCCTCCTTTCACAAAAGTTTGCTCTCTCATTAATCTTTTACATTCAAAACATTTTTGGCATACTAGACCTGCATTTAATTAGTACAGACACTTGAAGACTAAGTGTCCTGGCCTTACAAGGAAAGGAAGGAAGGAAGAAATGTTTCAGGCCCAAAGATCTGTCTCTCTAAAACCTAACAGCTTATCCCCATCATCTCTCAGCTATTGAGGTTAGAGGGTGGAAGCAGTACTAAGTTTATAAACTATTTGGAAGCAACCCCTATTAGGATTAGCACTCTACCTTATGTGAACAGGAGAGTTATCAGACTCTGACACCATGAACCGAAGCTGATCCAGCTTTCAGTGTTTGAGCAGTGAAAGAGGTACCTTTAAATCCCAGCACTACTTATCTGGTTTGCTTTTGCTATCTTGTCTCCATCAGCCTGCTGACCTCGATGCCCACCAGTAGCTTCAATGTTGAATGTTCTCTTTGTGATTTCATGCTTTCCCAATACTGCCAACCCACTCATGTCCTCACAGAGATCACCAGGGTAAGAAATGGACCCTGCGCATTGTCCCAGGAGTGCAAAGGGAGCTATCGATAGCAATTGCTTTCAGTGCTCGTTATGCTCGCAGATACCAAAGGGGCGTAGGTATGTGCAGTTTCCCTATAATCACCATTACACCATTGTGATTAATGGTCACATTTCAAATGTGCAACATTCAAGAGTGTTTTAGTGATTCAATAACATATAAAATGCTCTGCTTCCTTTCCACCTCATTTTTCTGATTAGATCATCTGCACTCTCTCTTATAACATGAGGAAAACAAAAAACCCCACAGATATTATTTTGTTTTCCTGAGGATAATAAAAGAATGTTCCACAGATGATACTTTCAACATTAAAGGCTACATAGGTATTAAAGTTTCCTTTAGTATAATCTCTTTTAGCAATCAATACGCTTAGGCTACATTATTACCTCCTCCCAAGACTTACAACTATTAACAAAGATTGTAATTTAGGTGTCCTCCTGCAGTTATTAACCTAAAGACACCTGCACCATATGAACCAGATACATAGATCATTTCTATCACTTAATTTGCTTACTTTTGAATCATCATTTGCAAATTTTTTATTGCCTTTAACATTTGCTATTTTCTTTTTCTGGGAGAGGGGAGCTTCCTCCCATAGTGATATCTTCTGTGGCTAATTTGTAGCAGTTAGTACACAAAATTCTTCACTTGAGCCTTCTTGTACAAGTTCCACTGTGTATACATATGTGTGAAAATTCCCTCTCTTTTCTAATTCCTTTTATTATTGTTCATTCTTCTACATACCTTTCTATGTAATACACTATAGAGAAATATACAGTAAAGATAAAGAAAATAGAAACATTGTATAGTAAATCCATGTAGGTAACTTGATAATTTGTATACATTTTTATACATGGTCATAGCCCCATCTCTGAGCAAACCTCTTGAACCTTCCATGTCTTATCAATAGCCTGGGGGTCTTTCATTCCTATAACATGTATTTTGTTCCTTGACATGACTTCTGAGTGACTTGGATATGACAGGAAGACTTGATTCTGCCTAGAAAGGATCAGAATGAAAACCATGCTGTGTGTGTGTGAGAGAGGGTGTGTGTGTGTGTGTGCAAGAGTACATGAGCACATATGGATAGTACGTTATGGAATGGAGGCTCATACCAGCGAAAGTAGCCCTTGGGAAGAAAGTTTGTGGCATCTGGGAATCTTGAGGCAGAGGGAAAGAGAAAGGATGAGTGGGACTTACTAAATCGTCTCTCTGCCTCCAGTCTTTGTCCTCCTTTAGTTCTTCTCCACACTGCCACTGCCAGAAAATAGAAATCTGATCATGATAATCACTTACTTAAAAGTTTTTAATAGCTCACTGCTAACCCTCAAGATAAAGTCCAGACTCCTTAGCATGATATATAAAGCCCTTCATTATCTGGTTCCGGCCTTCATGGTCAGCTTTATCTCCCTCCACTCCCCACGAAGATGTACAGCTTTACTGTGTTCCCAGAACATGCTATGAGAACAGAGTTTCTCTTTTATTTAATACCATTATGATGGAAGAATTGTGTGATTCCCAAGAAGCATCAAAAACGTTGTACCTCTGTTTTGTTTCTTTAATCTAGGGCATAAATATGAGCTAAGCAACTTAATTACTGAAAAAGGTCACAGGCAGATTTATGTTGCTGTAGGGTGCTGTTTAAAACATGTCCATTCAATTTTACTTCCTAATACTACTTGGTGCCATTAAGCACTCCCTGAAAGTTGAACATGCACTTGAATTTAGTAGGGTATCATTTATTTTTAGTTTGTTGTGTTCTGTTCAGCTACCACTAAAGTAAGTCACCTGAATGCTCTCTCTTTAACCTTATTGTATGTACGTTTTAATATATGCTTGGAAAATTTCCCTGAGCCACTCATCTAGACCGTCATGAAATTTGGAAAATGTGGTAAAAGATTGCAGTTTTTTCCGAGGTACTTTGGTGAATGTAACTGTCTAAAAGTCTTAGATCTGAACTTAGGACAGGGAGGTCTAGTTTCTGCCCTGCTATTGAGGAACTGCACCACCTTGCCTCGAGTTTAAGTTCTGCCCCATCTCTACTTCTGGCTGTGTGAATGGGACTGAAGGAGTCCCTAAACTTCTCAAGGAAGAAGCTACTACTCTATGTAACAATTTTCAGTCCATTGTGATTTCTCTTTCTTACCAGTTTCTTTACTGGCAAGGTTATCACTGGGCACTTCTCCTCACCAAATTCAATGATGGTTTGTCGATTCTCATCCTGCTGAATTTTTAAATATCACTCAGGATGATTGACCACTCTCTCTTTGAAACTCTGCCTGCCCGTAGCTTCTTATTCTCATTATAAAATTGGCAGTAGCATATTTTTCTTCTTCACGGGATCCTTTCTTCTTTCTGCCCTTTAAATGTGAGTGTTACGATAGTCGAGTTCTGAGCCCACTGTTCACCTCATTTTCACAGTTTGTGAGCCACCTATTCTCGTGGTTTCATTTTTCAGCCAAAGGTTTATAAGTCCCAAACTTTTATCTCAAGCTTGGACCTGGATTTAGACCATTTTCTAAATTCCTGCTGGTTGGCCCCACCTGGAATTCCTACTGGCAACCCTACCTTAACAAGTCCATAAGAAACTTCTTCATCTTTTAATGGACTCTTACTAGAATAATCTATGTCTACTTTGATACCACAGTCACCCAAAGTAGACTTCTGGAAAGATTTTTGACCCCTTCTTAATGTCCCACATTTAATCTGTTTTTATATCTTGCCAGTTTTGCCTCTAACATATTTCAAATTTGTCTTTTTTTCTCATGCCTACTTTGCTGCCTAGGTGGGTCTCCTCATAGACTCCTAGGCATCTTAACTGACACATTGTTAAATGAAAGAATGAATGGATGGGTGGATGAGATCTCTTAAATCCTTGTATACAATTCTGTACTTTACTTTCCCTATTTGTAAATAAGGAAGTTGAGAATGTTCTGTCATATAACCCTGCCATTTTTCATTGTTTCTAAATCTTATCCATCAATGTACCCTTAATTAACAAGTATAGAACATTAGCTCTCCAGTCATAAAATTATAATCAAAAGCTTGATTTAGACAAGCGATATTTGAGAAGTTTTAATAAGTCATGTGTTTTTCATCTGCTCCAAATGTCATCATTGGATCAAGTTAGAAAGTTTAAAAAGCAGAAAATTATATATGGCACCCCAAAATCTTGCCTTAAGATTTGTTTTAATATTACGCCCTTCTCCCTCAATGAAGGTTAAATTTTGCTACATCCAATCACAAATTGCACATATTGGTGATAACATTAAATTATACAGTTAACATTGAGCTAAATGTTAGATTTCTACCTGAGATAGATATATATATATATATAGTGCTGGGAAAACTATGTTTCCCCTAAAGGTCTGCTCCTTCTTCTAAATAAAGAGAAGAAAACATTAAGGACAAATTTGAGGCAGAACATACCAATTATTTTGGCTTCTACAGTTGGCAGACTTGTGTCCTCTTTTATAATTCCGTTTTTATTTTACTATTTTATTATTTTTTATTGTTAAGTGCCTTAAGTAAACACCTGGCAAAAAAGCAATGGGTAGCAGATTCTCAAATGAAAATTTTACTACTGAAGATAATACTATAGGGTTCTTTTAGTTTTTACCTATTTTTATTTTGTAGAGACAAGGCTGCATTATGTTGCCCAGGCTGGAGCGCAGGCTATTCACAGGCGCCATGATAGTGCGGTGCAGCTTTGAACCCCAGCAGCCCAGCCGTCCCACTGACGCTACCTCCAGAGTAGCTGGGACTACAACTGCACACCTCCACACTCGGGTTCTTCTTCTTCTATGTGGCTAAAGGAGTATATGAGACAACATCGATGTAGTTTGTAGGAGCTGGGAGAGAAAGCTGCCTTTTTAGTTCCCCAAAAAACTTTTCTTTAGTTCAGGTGTTCAAAAATGCCATTTTTTGATGACAAAAGTAATACTCTATAAATGTTAAATAACAAAAATTGAATATTAAAGTATTTGTAAATCACATATATTATACTACCCGGCAATGATTTTTGTTGATAATGGTGGTTTTTTGAGATGGAGCTTCTCTCTGTTGCCCAGGCTGGAGTGCAGTGGTGCGATCTTGACTCACTGCAACCTCAACCTCCCAGGTTCAAGTGATTCACCTGCCTCAGCCTCCCAAGTATCTGGGATTACAGATGCGCACCACCATGCCCAGCTAATTTTGTATTTCAGTAGAGATGGGGTTTCACCATGTTGGTAGGCTGGTCTCTAACTCCTGACCTCAGGTGATCCATCTGCCTCAGCCTCCAAAATTGCAGGCAATTATTTTTATTTTCATTTTATGTCCATCTTTGAATATATATATATATATATATGCGTGTGTGTGTATATATATATGTATATATATTTATATATATAACAGTATACTATTTTTTACATATTTTATTTTTTTAGAGACAATGAGACAAGGTTGCGTATGTATTATATGTATAACGCATATAATATTTTAATGAATAAAACCACATGAACTTGCACAAATTGCTTATGTTTTATGCCAGTATTTTTATATTTTAAATATATTTGGATCATACAATTTTAAAGAGTAAATAATATTCTGTTTTGTGATTTTTTAACCAGTTATTTATATTTATCATTGTACTGAATAAAAAGCAGATGGATTTAGAAGATTAAGTTTTTTAAAGATACAATGTATCACCAACCCTTTAGAAACAAAGAAAATAATAGTATACAGAAATAGAAAGAAATAAGTCTTAACCGGATCATTTAGAAATAAAACTGAAAGAATTAGTACCCAGTATGGTGGTGACATTGCAACAAGTAACTTCTTTCTGTTAACTGATTAAATCTTATTGTAAAATATTCTTTTTTCAAAGAGAAAGACTATAGAGCTGTAAATAAATATCTTTCTAATATTACAAGGCCACCATAGGCATTTTCTCTCATTAAAATGAATGAACCCTTTATTCAAAATACATTACCATACTTTCTAACCATACTTAAGTCAAGAGATGAGACTCAAATAAATCTGATAAATCTGATTCAAAAAGCTCTTCAGTTGAAGGAATCTCCTACTGCGAACTAATCTTTAAACCAGGCATATGTGATAAATCTGGAAGGTACGTTCACCATTAGAGGCAGGTAGAGAGGAGTTCTTTCCTACACTATAGTTATAGCTGGTGCTCAGTGGGCAGAATAAATATTTGGTTTTATGCCCCATTACTCCTACATAGTGATATCCCCACATCCTTTACTGCCTCTGATAACCTTTCCAGAAGAATTTTCAAAAATGGGTTTGGGGTGAGACAGAAACTTTGAAAGTAATCTCTAGAAATCCTAGCCTTTGGTTAATATGTGTGTGTGTGTGTGTGTGTGCGCGCGCGCGCATGTGTGTATGTGTGTGTGTGTATACCAGAAGCAGCCACAGATGAAATGCATGAAGAATTTTATGAGGCCCCATCTTTTCAAAGTCTGACAATTTATTTCCCTTGGGAAAACAGAGGAAGAAAAAATGTTCTACTGTGAAGATATCACAAATCATTATTTTACTCTGCCATATGTAAACTCTTGCTGTAATCATACCTCACGTTGCCAGATTAGAGAAAAACAAAATCAGATGTAAAATTCTTTATTCTCAGAATTGAAGTGTAAGTAGCGCGAATTCTGTGTTCACACCAAGTAATCTCTTACTTTGGATCTGGAATGCTAATACTAATATCATCTAGAAGTTAGTTAAGTAACACGTAAAAACCCAAGGGCTCCCATACGAGTGCTCTGTTTGCTTTCAGGTTTTTAATATAAGGTAGTAGAAGATATGATTTCATTACTAAATTTCAATACAAAGTTACAGCAGAAGGAGTTTATAATTGGGCAGATCTAATGTCTTTGAATTTTAGAAATAGGATCAAATGTTAGAGCTATTCACATTTTGCTTTAGAACTTTTTCTTAGACTAAATTTTGAGGAACTTCTTTGCTTTACAAAGTATGGTCTTTCGGATGTACCCAGAATTTGACACCCTTTTTCCCAACTTCTGAACCCAGAGTCGCTGTGTCTCGATGGGCAGATTGTGAACTTCAAACTCTATAAGAAGCTATTCACACTCACACAGACCAAAGTGCTTGCTATCTTCAGACAAGCACATCCTAAAGAGAAGGAAAAAAGGAAGGACAGAGCTAGGCATGCCTAGTTGTTCCAGATCCACCAGCCAGAGAAGTTCCTTCATCCTTCAGAAGGAGTAAATGAGGGGGTGGAGAGAGAGGCCTGAAGTGTTACGTTAATGATGCCTCACCACAGAGAAACACAAAGTGAAGGGCAAAAGAGGTTGTCCCTCAGCATCCCCACCCTGTGAAAATTATTTTTCATGAAAAATTTTAAAGACTACCATATTCAATCAATAATGGAGGAAAGTTAAAGGCAAAGATGAAAATATCAACTGATGTAAATGAGTTTTGTATTCTGTTAACAATGAACTCTTTCAAGGAAGTGAACAGAACTTTCTCTGGCCATTTTTATAAGAAAAAATGTAAAAATTAGTTCTTAATATGATTATTAATATATAATATGTTGATATGATTATATTTATGTCCGGAGAAGAATAGTGACTCCAAGAGGAATGATATAGAGTAAAAGTCTCTCTTTTTTATGGTGAAAATTATGAAACTTATCAGGAAACATGGCCCCAACTTTGATGCTCAGTAATAATAGTTCTATTACCCCGCACACTCAATGTATTTCCTCTTCTCTATTATTTACATTTTGAAATCTTATCCATGTAAATAAACAGTTTCTAGAAGTCCATAACAGCATTAGAGGAAAAGGGCTAAAAAGATTTTTACCAACTTTAGAAAGTGTACTTGTTATGGTCTGATGTAAAAATTATACTCTGTGTAATGAAACTTACCTTGGCGGGGGGTGGGTCATTGGGGGTGAATTATAAAAGCCAAGACAGTCATTCTTGGAATATAATGATGTGGCCAAGGGATGATTTTAGGTATAGATTCTCAAGCAAAAGCCACACGGACAGACACTTGGTATTGCAGGAACTAATGGGACATATAGCGGCTTCTCACATGGGCAACTCTAGAGAGCATGTTCCAGCGTGAGAAAAGCAGGGATTTATTATTAAATTTGGTTAAATTTGATCCTATTTAAGGCAGCCTGAAATAACTTTTAGAAAGAGGCAAAACATGAGTGAACTAAGTAACCATTTTTAACTTGTCCTAACAGACCTAGTATTAGTGATAAGTTAAGAGATAGATTTTTCAGCATAAGTTTCAAACTCGTCAGGTACATGAAGCCCATTGCCTCCTCTTCCATACTAAGAATGGAGAAATTTGCTCCAAGTATTTTTCTTCCTTAGGCTACAATGACATGCCCACCTGACTTGGAGTCCTGGTCAGAGGACTGACCTCTTTTTATAACATTGCATTCATTCATCCATTTTTTCCCTCACTTTACTCTGGGAATCAGACATACCTGAGTTCTATTTCTGACTCTTCTACTTAATAACTGTGTGACCTTAGTCAAGTTTCTTGCCTTCTCTGAGAACAATGAGTATCTCCCTGACTGGGCTCTTGGGAGGATTTCATGAGATATTTCACATAAAGCATAAAAGCTTTACTTGGAACACAGTGAGCATCAATTTGGATATGTTATTAGGTTCATGAATATTAACCACACTACTAAACCTTGTGGATTCAAAGATTATTAATAAGTTGTTCTTTCTCCTAGGGATAGCAGAGAGGCAAGTGGCTAATCATAATGTTATGTGAATAAGTTTAAGGTAATGGCTAGCTTGTTAGCTTTGAGATCATCAGCCTGTCTGGTTTACTGTTTAATTCCCAGAATTTAGAGCAGTGACTGGTCATCATTATGCAAAAAAAATACTCAATAAGCACTTTTTAAACAAATTCATGAATGAAGTAATGCCTGAATTATTGAATAAATGAATTATATAGAGATGTATCTGTTGCTATGAATACACTAATAAAGGATCAGTTAATTCTTCAGGACAAGTAGGAATGAGGCATAGATTTATGCTTGCTAATTGCAGGTAGCAGAAAGGGTAAAGTTTTTTGTTTGTTTGTTAAGGTTGTGGGCTTGGGTTGGGGAGAAAATTTTCTGATGTTGACCTTTACACTCACATGGAAAATTTCCAGGCTGTGCAATTAGGGTAAGATATTTGAATTTGAAGATATAATAGGATCAAAAGTTCAAGGCTAAGAACACAAAGGGCATTTTTAAGGGCTAGATGGAGCGTGGGCACACAGGGCAAAGACAGGAAAAGGGAAGAAGAAGCGCAGAGGCTGATCTGAAACATACATAAAGCGCTGCTGTGAATTCTAAGGCATTTGGGCTTCATCCTGTAAGCAATAGGGAACCATTGACAGTTTCTAAGGAAGGGAGACACAGCTTAGGTTCTGACAGTGCTTTTGTGTATAAAAGTTTCTGACTTCTACCTCGGAGCTCTGCCCCCCACAAATTCCGTATCATAAATGAAAAGGCTGTCATTTATGCTGTCTGTATAAGTCCTGCCCCAGGCATTTGTACATGAGGTGTTTTTCCATTTTATCTTGTAACATCTAATGCCATCAGCTTTGAAGCAAACATCCCTCCTTTCAAGTTGCTTCATATGCTTAATTCTGTGGTTACCTGATAAAGTGCCTAATGTTGTAAAGTTTAGAGCTTATTTCTTAACACTATAGGTAAATCAAAAAGAAGAATGATCATAGCTTTGGATTGGAGTTCATCAAGGAAAGGTTTCTCCAAGAGTCAAGGCTTAGGTGCTGAATATAATGCAGTGAATTCATTTTACACATGATATTAAGTGGGAAAAATAAGTATTTGAGGAGAAAATCCAATTTAAAGACTTCAGAGATCTGGTATCTCTTAAAATAGTGCTAGCTACAATACACTCTCTCACTGAAGAAATATTTATTTGCCTCATGAATCTTGGACCTGTGAGGGAAAATGGCAGTTGCTGAAATATAATTTAGGACTACAGGAAAAAAGTGAATTGATGAAGAAAAGTTGAAAGTCAAGAGGTTTTTACATAGAGATTTTGGGCAAAAAAACCAACAACAAAAAAAAAACAAAACCAAGTCAAATGTACATGATTTTAGACTAATTGCTCATGTTGGCAAACAGGAGTACAAACGTATGCTTCAGAATTTTAGAAGTAAAACCCGATCCTGTGTTTAATACGCAAAGTCCCCTTGGCCTTAACACATCCTTCCTACATCCCCACTTAGAGGACAAGAGAGTTCAAGCTGTTTATGGTAGGAATGTCTACCTTTGGGCTTTTTAAACCAGGTTCAAACCAATCACAATCTCTTTCTTAGGTCTTAAAATAAGATCAAACAGTGCAAAATTCCCTTACCAGTGTTTAAGCCCAGTTGCCTCTGTCCAGATGACTCCTATAATCCAGCCAGGCAGAACACCTCACCCTGCTGTTCCTGCTGATTTTCTGCGTGTCCTTTGATTGTAAGTAATTATCTCCAGCTGTCCCCGTGCCCTGGCCTCCTTTAACTCCTCAATGTCTGGCCTCAGAGACTGCCACACTGGAGGAAACTTAGGGTCCTGAGTATATCTCTGTACAAAGTGGTGGAGCACTGACCATAAAAAGTACGTATATTTTGGTATCTAGATGAGGCTATGCCCAGAGACTCTTCCCCAGGCTCTTGAAGTACTTTGAATGTACAAAGTCAAGAGCAAGAAAGAAAACTCCCAAGGAAGCCTTCCCAAATTTTAATTCAATATTCTTTCCCTGCTTATAATGTGGACTGAATCTACCTTCCATTGTGTTAATATTCAAGACAAAACAAAACAGAACAAAAACACCTAAAGGAATTTTTTATTTCCTTGATATTTCCCCTTTATTCTTTTTTAAATGATCATCCATACTTTGTGAAGTGTTATTTGAGGTTGAAATATAGTCTCTCATCTTTGCATTAGATTTTGCGTTGAAAAGCAAAAAGCAGTATAAAACTTTTATTAGAACAAATGCGTAGGTCTGCGGGCATATATATTTATGTAGAAGTGAAGTGTAAAATCTAATCTTTTAGGATTTTTACACTTGACATTATTTGCCCTAGTTAACAGATACTGTATTTTGCAACTTAAAATTTAAGAAATTTGAAGGAATTCTTGAGTTCAATAGGCATTAATTGTGATAACAATTATTTCCACAAAATAAAATTATCAAATATATCTCTCATTAGATTGCAGTATTTGGCTAAAGTTCTTCACTACAAATCTCCAAAAATTAAGGGTCAGAGAGCTTTGGGAGAAGCCTTGAGTCAAGACGTATGACAAACATATTGGCTGTCCCGTTGCTCTTTCTCCTGGATAGAAACTTATGGCAGGAAGAGGTAAAGACATTCTTGAGATTAATAATAAATCCAGATTACTTAATATGTAGTAGAGTGTATTAGTCAGGGCTCTCCAGAGAAACAGAGCCAATAGAATACATAGAGATATATAGGAAAAGATTTAGTATGAGAGATTGGCTTACCTGGTGATGGAGGCTGAGGAGTCCTGTGATCTTCCATCTGCATGGTGGAAGCCCAGGAAAGCTGGTGGTGTAGTTTCTGGCTAAGCTGAAAGACCTGAAAACCAGGGGGCCAATGATACAAGTCCCAATCCACGTCTGAAGCCCCAAAAACCAGGAGTGCCAATATCCAAGAGCAGAAGATGGGTGTCCCACCTCAAGAAGATAGAGCAAATTTGCCTTCCTCTGACTTTTTGTTCTAATCAGGCTCTCAGTGAATTAAACGATGCCTACCCACATTTGTGCGTACAATATTCTTGTCTCCGTCTATTGATTCAAGGAGACACCCTCACAGACACACCCAGAAGCAATGCTTTACCAGATATCTGGATATCTTTTAGCCTCATCAAATTGACATATAAAATTAACCATCACAACAATCAACAACAGCAACTTAAGCATCTAACAGTATAAAATTAATTAAATAAATAATGGTTCACTTTTTAAGTTGTCATATGACATTGTTAATAAACATCAACATGTAGAAGTATATTCAATGACATAGAAGGGTAATGGCAGCATTATGAAAAAGTCTTATTATAAAAAGTATGCAGTATGAGTCCAATGTTATCAATTGTCTGTATCAAGGTTACTAGCCTAGATATTAAAGATATTGGTTCTATTGTCACCCAGCTTGAGTGTGAGTGGCCCCCACCATTGAAGCTGGTTACCTTCAGAAAACTGGCTAATCACCCCAGGACTTCAGTTCTTCATTGGTAAATGGATATAAGAATAATACTTATCCTCGGCCGGGCGCGGTGGCTCAAGCCTGTAATCCCAGCACTTTGGGAGGCCGAGACGGGCGGATCACGAGGTCAGGAGATCGAGACCATCCTGGCTAACATGGTGAAACCCCATCTCTACTAAAAAAAATACAAAAAACTAGCCGGGCGAGGTGGCGGACGCCTGTGGTCCCAGCTACTTGGGAGGCTGAGGCAGGAGAATGGCGTAAACCCGGGAGGCGGAGCTTGCAGTGAGCTGAGATCCGGCCACTGCACTCCAGCCTGGGCGACAGAGCGAGACTCCGTCTCAAAAAAAAAAAAAAAAAAAAAAAAAAAAAAATACTTATCCTCTATTGTATTTGTCAGGGCCAAGTGGTTTAATCTGTGTGAAACACTTAGAAAAATAACACTGACTCATTAAAGGACTCAATAAAGCCTAGCTATTATTTCTATTAATAGTACTATCTGTAATTATATGTAGTTTACATATAAAAATATAAGGGCTAAAGGTAGTACTTTTTCTTCTTAGTGTGTTTCTGTGTTTTTAAAATTGTCCACATTAAGGCTATATTTATCCTGAAATCACAGATACACACACACACACACACACACAATCAACCAACAATAAATATCTTTTGTAAGGAAGAAAACCTGAATATGAATTATGATTCATCTCTTTGAGCTCAGTTCTCTCACTTTCAGCAAAGCATTTTCCCTTTCAGCTTCTGTCTCCTCATCCATAAAACAAGACTAGTTAAAAACGACTTCACAGGATTGTTGTGAACTAAGATGAGTATCTATGTCTTTTTAGTTACAGTTTCTTAAGCGGTTTCTATGTTCTGTGCACTGAGTTAAATGCTTTAAATACATTTCCCATTTAATCCTCACTAAAATAGGGGAAAACACACAGAACAGCTCTTATCCTTATTTTCAAATAAGGATTGAAATGTTCCATAAACATTTCAATAAAAGTAATTTGTCTGAGTGTACACTGAAATGAGAGATAGGCCTGGGCATAAACCTTTATTTTCGTTAAGACATTTTACTAAGTTTGTTCTTTCTTGCACACTGGAAAATTTCCATTTGACTCTGCAGTTAATTTTAAAGTAATGGAATATGGTTTCCAGATACAAAACAATAATTCTTCTGTAATGTACTTTTTCTCAACAGTATAAGTTACAGAAATATGTTCCTACTGCATATCAAAGGGAATCTGTTCGTTCAAAGTTCCCACAGTCAACACAACCCATCATACAGTAATAGCTCTTCATCTGCCCTCTGTGGACAATATGATTTCGCTGTGCAGGTCAACTTGTTATCCCTAGATGGAGGATGAATGTGTGTATGAGGTGAGTGTGTTAATATTCTGGACACTTTCTCTGGAAATGAATTTGCCTTTCCTACACACAAATCTTCTGCCAAAACTACCATCCATGGACTTACAGAATGCTTTATTCTCCATCATGTTGTTTCACACGGCATTGTTCTTGATCAAGGAGCTCACTTCATAGCAGATGAAGTGGGGCAATGGGCCCTTGGTCACGAAATTCACCGGTCTTGTCATGTACCCCATCATTTTGTTAAGCAGCTGACTTGATAGAATGGTAGAAAGGCCTTTAAAGACCCAGTTATAGCACACGCTAGGTGGTAACACCTTGTATCACAGAAAGCTGTATATGCTGTAAATCAATGTCCAATATAAGCTACTATTTCTCCCCCAGCCAGCATCCACCAGCCAGAAATCAAGGGGTAGAAATGGGAACGTCACCAATCACTATTACCTTTAGTAATTCACTAGCAAAATATTTGCTTCCTGTCCTCACACCCTTATGTTAGGCTGGTATCTTAGTCTGTTCAAGTTGCTAAAACAAAATACCATAAACTGACTTATAAACGACATACATTTATTTCTCTTGGTTTAGGAGGCTGGGAAGTCCAAAATCAAGGTGTGGGCATATTTGGTGTCTGGTGAGGGCCTGATTTCTGCTTCATAAATGACATCTTCTCACTGGAAGGGGTGAGAAATGTCTCTGAGGTCTCTTTAATAATAACACTAATCAAAGCCCTCATTACCTGATCATCTCTCAAAGGCCCTACCTCCAAATACCCTCACATTGGGAATTCAATGTCGCCATATGAATATGCATAATACAAACATTCAGTCCATAGGAGCTGGTCTAGAGAACCTAGAATGTTTCCACTGGAAGACACAACGATGACTATATAAACTGGAAGTTAAGACTACCACCTGGCCACTTTGGGCTCCTCATGCTTCTAAATCAACAGGTCAAGAAGGGAGATGCTGGCTGGAGTGATTGATCCTGATTACTAACAGGAATTGAGCTGCTACTATACAATGGGAATAAAGAATACAGGAGATCTCTCAGGGTATGTCTTTATACTGCCATGCCATGTGATTAAAGTGAGTAGACAACAGTACCAATGCAACTTAGATAAGACTAGTAAGATCCTTCAGAATGGAATGTTTGGGTCACCCTACCAGGTAAAGGACCACCACCAGCTGGGTTGTTTGCTAAGGGCACAGAAAATATGGAATAAGTCATAGGTGAAGGCAGTTATAAATACAAGTACGACCACATAATGAATTGCAGAATTGATTAATTGTTCTGAGTATTTATTCCTTATTTTGTTATGAACTTTTACTTGCGCTTGTGTGTGTATATATACCTACACATATGTATATGTCAAATATCTTTGTTTTCTTCTCTATTATCTTATTATCATATAACATAAAATCCATACATAATAGTTAATTTTACACCACATTTTAAATGTTATAAGATATCGAGGAGAAGAGCAAATATCACCCAAGGATTTTGCATCCTCTCCTGGAAAAAGGGTTAGTGTTCTTGGCTACACGCAGGATAGTTATTTTATATTAGGTAGAAGTATGACCTTGTTATTGTCTTTATTTGAAGATTAGGTATGCTTTAAGGAGGTGTAACCCCAAGTTGACAAGGGGTAGACTGTGATGGTTAATTTTATGTGTCAACTTGACTAGGCTATAGTACCCAGTTATTTATTCAAACACTAATCTAAGTGTTCTGACAAGTCAGTTCGTAGTGTGATTAATATCTATAATTTGTTGACATTAAGTAAAGGAGATTACACTCAATAATGTGGGTGGGGCCTCAGTCAATCAATTGAAGGCCTTACTAGCAAAAACTGAGTTTTCCCAAGCAAAAAGACAATCTGCCTCAAGATTGCAGCATTAACTCCTGCCTGAGTTTCCGTCTGCCTGCCCTACAGATTTCAGATTTTCCAGCACTGTTAAATGCATAAACCAATTCATTAAAATAGTAATAATAATGTATATGATAATATATATTTTACAATATATATGTACACACACACATGCACACATAAACAGATATATATATAAACCTGTGTATATAAACATATAGAAACAATAGGACTATATTATATAATCTCCTATTGTTTCTGTTTCTGTGGTTGATATAGTGGGATATTTTATTCCATATATTTCTATATATAAGTATAACAGGGCATCCTGAGAATTAATCCTTTTGTTTCTTATTTGCTGATATCTCTGAAGTTAAAATTCATACTCAGGACAGAAGATTTTTATATTTTTAGAAGGAGCCACTTTTGTAAACCATTTTCATCATATGTAGGACAAGTCCTCACCTATGTTTACTGAACAAAGCTGTTCGGATTTCCTAGAATAGTTTTCTAAAATACTTGTCTCATATTGAGGTATTAATTATTCTATTTTAATGATGCAAAGAGTTTTCTTTAGTGTCAAGAGTATCTTAGCCAATAGCGTTATAATATGAACTACATTGTGGCTACTTTTCTGGGTTCAGGGTCTAAGAAAGAGATTCCAATGTAAAAGAAAAAGCAGGCCGCTGTAGTGTAGGTGCTAAGATGGAAGAGAGTAAATCTAGCTGTCTTGAAAGGGCATGGCCAGTGTATGTAAGGAACAATTATATAAATATATAACATACCTATAGCACATATATAACATATATACATATATAACATATAACATATAGACATATATATATTTGTTATATATAACATAGATGGAAAATTCAATTCAGGAGAGATAATAAAAATACAATGGATCAGGCTTATGAGATGCAGCTATTCTTCTGAGATACAGAGGAGCACAGTGAGGCCAATAAAGAAGCACCTAGTACAGTTGATAGTATCTGAGGCGCAGACATCTTGCAAAGTGAAGCATCTTGTGAAATATAATTGCCCCTTTGTATGAACCTATTTTATAGGTGTCTGACTCACTATATAGAGCATGACAAATGTAATTTTTGGAAAAGCTGTCTTTAATATTAAGAAGATTCATCTTTCCTGACTTGCACTTCACAAAGAAATCTTTGGAGTTCATATTATATTTCACATATTGCTCCCATTATTGAAAAACTATAACCAGTAGTCCCAACATATTTATGTATGAGTCCCCAATAATAAGGGTAATAGGCAAGGCCATGTGATAACCTCGTGTCAGTTACTAAGGGCAGATGGAAGTCATTACTACAAGTTCCCGGGTTTCCTATGTCTTGTGGATAGAGTAGATTTTCTCTGGTCTTTATTAGGAATGGATTTCTTTAATTTACATTGCCTGAGAAATTGTATTTTAAAAGGTTATATTTATGTATCTGGAGGAGGTCTTATAAAACACGAAGATTAACTGCAGGGTTAATGAGGAGACTTACAGTGGCTCAGAAAGGCCACATGGTATCACAGAGAAAAGTCTTAAAGGGAAGTCAAGGTTTATTCCCAAGGCCTACATCTGATTTATTGTGTCTCCTTGGACAAGTCACTTAACTTACCATCATCTCTATTTCCAGCTGTAATAATATTCCTACCTCATATCTCAGAGGAGTATTGCAAAAATTTTTAACAAACACAGACTGGAATTTTATTACTGCTGGGGAATAGCTTTTGGCACCTCTGAAGATAGGGTCAGAAAAAAAAAAACCCGTTAAATATAGATATGATTGTGATGATGGCATTACATATCACATCTCATTTCGCTTCTTAGATTTCAAAAAAAATTTAAGTAAAATTAGATCATGCTGTTTTTTTAGAGAATACTCATAATTAACTCAACTTCAAAATTTTCATTCAGAAAACAAGAAGCAAACCCTTCTGAGAGTTTTTCCCAATCACTATTCACAGAAGCGTTTTTACAGAAACACTAGAGGTTTTATTAACTTATATTTAGGATGTGTGATAATAACAACTAAAAAAAGTAGTTCTATTTATACTATTCCTCCAGTCTCCTAGAATTAAAGCACAGCATATAATTCCTTCAGTAGGTGTTACCTTTGGCATTCTATATAAAAATGTGTTGAAATTCTGAAGTGTTATGTAAGTGTTGATTATTAGTAGCAGTATACCATGAGAGAAAATTTAAAAGGCAGGATTGAAGGTATTTTTCACTTTCTCTTTTGCTCACATTCAGAATTTCATGAACACATAAGGTTTTTACTTTTCCTTTCATAATTATTTTCTTTCAAGTAAAGACTAAATGGGTGTCTTAGTGTTATTAACACAGGTGTTGTAAGTAATAGAGAAGAATATATGTGTATGTGTGTATTCAATGATTATACATATCAAATATTAAAAATTATATGTAACATCCTACTTCATGGGTGAACTTTGAAGGTATTAAGCTAAATGAAAGAAGCCAGATGCAAAAAGCCATGTATGGTATGATTCCATTTAAATAAAATTCCCAGAATAAGTAAATCTGCACATACAGAAAATAGATAGTGGGTGCCAGGAATTGAGGGGAGGGAAAGAAGGAGTGACTGCTAATGAATACAGAGTTTCCTTTTAGGGTGATAAAAATATTCTGGAATTAGACAGTGATGATATTCACATATTTTGTGAATATACTAAAAACCAATGAATTGTGTGCTTTAAAATAATCAATTTTATGGTATCTGAATTATATCTCAAATAACATTACCTACAGAGAGAAATGGATAGAAAAAAACATTTATTTAATTTTAGGTCTGCTAAATCTGGCAATGTCAAGGTAATATATTTTCAGTCTTTTAAACATGATAATGATATATTTTATGTTTAATGTTGCATAAATTGTTTTATCATTTCTAAATACATGTGGTGAGGAACCAATATCTTTTAGAATTAATATTGTCATACTTGAATTTTCCTACTGAAAGGCACTCTTGCCTTGTCCTGTAAGATTTTTTATCTCTTATAATGATTTAAAATCAGAAGAGCCAGGTTTCAGTTCTCTTCTCCAGGAAATATGTCTTGTGCTATAGAATTGAACAGACACAGTCTAAAACCTCATGTGTGTGATTTAGGATAAGACAGAAAGAGCTACACATTCACCAAACCCAGTGTAACAGCCTGGGTCCAGCCAGCCAGAAGGAAAAAAACACTTGGTAATCTGAAGAGGGGGAGTTTGTTATAAAGAATTATTAAAGTATGATAGAAGAGTAACTATGAAGATGTAAAGATAACTCTAGCTAAAGGGTACCCTAGGGCTGAGACAATGTACAAAGAAGGACAACTTGAATCCCCAAGCCTGGGTTGCAGAACACCAGAACTCAGCAGAGAAATGAGGTTGGAGCCAACTGAATGGTGGAGAAGTTATCTGGCTTGCCCAGGTTGGAGCTGGTTCACAGTCACAGGCATACAGGAAGTGACACTCCAGGATGCAGGTGAGCTGAGGCCGATAGTTGTGTGTTCAGAAAGTGCAGGTGTTCCAGTCAGTGTGAGGCCTGGAGTGTGTGGTGTCCACACCAGAAGGGATGCTGGGGGTGGTTCACAGTCTGATGCTCAGGCTGCAAGGTTGTTAAGGGACTGTACAATGTAGGCATGCAGCTGGGACGCTTCACTGCTGGGTGTCACCATGCACAAGCACCACAAGACTATACAGCAGGAGCAAGAGAAAACAAAACTCATCACACCAGACCAGGAAGAGAAGCCCCCTTTCGACTGCGGTGTTCTTCCAGCAACTCCTATTGACAAAACTTCCCACTGAGCTCACTGTGCAGAAGAAATATTTAGAGTCTAGTGCAATGTTGCAGAGCAGGCACTGAAGTATCAAGGTGGCAGTGAGAGGTAGTAAGCTAATAAACTAGTGAACTTAGTTCCCTTTCCTTCCTAAACCTGTAGCTTGACCATATTTAGCAGCACCCCTTGCAGTTAAGTGGGTGTTACTGAGATAAGTTCTAGCCCAGGAGGTAGACGCAGAGGTAATCTGATATACTTTTAGAGCTTGCCCCTACAAACTATGTCGGTCCCTAAAACACCTGCCTGCAAAACTGGAAATGAAGAATTCTAAATCCCCAGGGGATGGCAGATCCACAAGGTGGAAATATTCTTGAAATATTCTAGATCTCTGACTTGTTTTTTGAGAAGAGACCCCAGAAGAGTCACCTGATCAGGCCTGTTGATGCTGAGGATGTTGCATGAATTAAAAATAGATCTTTACAGTGGTCAGTCGTTGGAATATTGCAGTTGTTTGTAACCATAGTTAGTCTTTTTTGACTAATCTGAGTAATAAGGAAATGGGCATCTTTTGGACTAATGGGTATCTTGAAATTGGTTGCTACCGTAACAATAACGTAAAATATGTGGCATTGACTTAGTTGTGAAACAGTGGGCAACAGAGCATGAGATATCAGAAGCTGATAATCTGATACCCCTTATTAGTCAATGGCAAAATATTTGGTGAACTGTGTCTGCAATAATTTGAAAGGCAGACCTTCCTAATGAGCTTCTGTTTCTGGTAGAAGTGGTTGAGAAAAAAGTTTTAGAATGTGTTGGTTTATTGATTGCCTTTAGTAAAATATTTCAGGAAAGATTTCAGCTCAGAAAGAAAGTGATTGATTTACAAGCAACAACACAAAAAAGGGGAAAGAGTTTAGAAATCTGGGGCTTTACAAGGTTGGAAAACCTGAAAGTTTCTAGACCTCAAACAGTAATGTATAGGGCAATGGTTTTGAGAAACAAAGACCTATTAATACTCAAATAACAGATTAATTATCTTCTGTGTAAGTTTGTTTTTTCAAATTGCTTCAAGGTAGCCACCATTAAGTTCAGGAAGAGAGAAAAAGAGAGAGAGAGAGAGAAGGGGTGAAGGAGAGGGAGAAACAAGAACAGGGCTAGAACGCAGAGAAATAAGGCTTGCTTGAAAATTATACGTAGGAAAAACTTTGGATATGACCAAATACTATGAACTGATTAGAAGCAAACAGACCAGAAAACGGTCAAAGAAACAGGCTGACAAAGTGGTGCATCCCCCAAGGAGAATATATATCCCAATCTCCTCTTCTGATGTGACCATAGAATATGGCCGCAAGGCTGAGCTTCGTTGAGGGTAGAATCAGAGGTCATGAAGAACAATGGACAAGGGAATTTCTCCCAGAGGACAGATTGGGAGCTCATTGCTCTTATACCAGGGTGAAAGCTCTTCACGATGTCAATCAAGCAGGATTTCAGAATTGCTACAGACCAGCCACTGTGGTGGTATCCATACTTCCATTTTCCAAATGGGTCACTGTGGCCATCTCATCCATGCTTCTCCTTTGCATACTGGTATTGCAATGCGGAGATAGGTAATTTATCTCTGTATTTTATGTGTCACTGGATCACACGGATCTACACCTCAACCTGACAGGGAGGACTCACCCCTCAAAAACCCTAGACTTTGAGTGGACTGCAGCAACTGGATGTGGCTTCATGTTATCTCCAAGCAGGAGGGAAGATAAGTGTTTTCCAAGTGCGAGAGAAAGGATGAATTAGGTATCGGATGACCAGAAGGCAGATGTTAGCAGACTTTAGAACCAAATTCTGTTTCTTGTTTTACTTGTGCAGAAAATGGAAGTGGTGAAATGTTACCTTTCTGAGTTTGGGTTAGTAGGATGTGGGTGGAAGGACTGCTTTATAGCCCTGTGCTTGTTTCTCCCCCTCCTTCACCTCTTCTCCCTCTCTTACATTCACTTCCACTTCTAGATCTGTCCTTTGCTCTCCTTTGACCTCTCCTAGCAGCTCAAAGCAAAGGACTCTCTGATCCTAAGAGACAATGGAGCCATAAGATGAAAAAAGTTTTCAGTTCCCCACTGGGAAAATAATTGCCCAGAAAAACCACTGGACCCAGAGCTCTCATGTAGAACGATTGCGTGAGTGAGTACACTTTATTTTGATGTAACCCAAAGAAGGGGAATTAGGAATCAGAGAAAGAAGGAAAAACAACAACAAAACAAGGCAAGGGATGAAGACGTATTTCTATATCAAGTTGTTGCTACCTGAGCAGACACTTGAGCTTAAAGCACAGTTTAGTTTAGAGAGGCCAGGCCAGGCCAGGCCAGGCCTATTATCCAAACTAGAATTCTATTCCAGGTGTCAGAGATGCTACTCATAATTACCCCAGAAAAACATATATCTATATATATATCACATTAATTGTGGGAAAACTGGATGTGTGAACATACTTACAGTTCCGTGCAGGTTTTTGTTTTTGTTTTGGTTTAGAGATGGGGTCTCGCTCCATTGCCTAGCCTGGAAGGCAACAGTGCAATCAAGAGAGTCATTGCAACCTCCGCCTCCCAAGCTCAAGGAAGACTCTCACTTCAGCCTCTTAAGGAACTACAAGTATGCACCACGATGCCCAAATTAGTTTTTTAAATTATTATTATTATTTGTAGAGATGGGGTTTTGCCATGTTACCCAGGCTGGTGTGCAGTTTTAAGATCAAATAGATAAAGTTAAATTGGTAGAAACTCCTTCTAAATGGAAAAGAGACCAAATTCTTGTTACAGTTATGATCCCAGTGAATAATTTTAAATCAATCAATGAATAAAAATCCCTTTAGTTATATCCTTAAGAGATTTCCAAGTATCCATTTCTTAAGGAGGAACTTTGGTGTGCCTATAGCCACCTCTAAACTCCGGGCATTTCTTCCAAATCCTGTTCACAGTGTGTTGTTAGGACACAAATCCAGATTTCCTCTGCCACCCCTACAAGAGAGACCTTTCTCTCTCCCCCTCTGCAATATACATCTCCACACAGCAAGCACCAACGTCCTCGTGGCAGGGAGCAATTCATTTTCATGTTGACCTCATGAAGAGATGCCTGCAGTGAGCCTGCAGCTGAGTGCAAAGTGCAGATTAGGAAGGAAAGTCCCTGTTCCCTTGATGCATTAACACATTCTCCATTAAGTTGCTCTACTGGGGGGCAATCCTGGGGCTGGGAGAGCTTTCCTGCTCTAGGGCTCTTATCTCCTGGGGCCATTTTCGGAGGTTGGCCAGCCCAGCAAAACTCCATTTTCAGTTTCTTCCTACATGTGTCTTCTGACATTGGCTGCCCCTGATCCCTTTCCCAGTCCCCACCCCCACCGCAGCATCAATTTAGAAACTGAATGTTAAAAATAAATTGAATAGACATTTTTTGCATAATTAGATTCTTAGCTGTGCATTGTATAAATTGTCATTTAAAAGACTAAACATAAATTCAAATTTCCATTATGAATATTAATGTCGGAAAGAACATCAGGAGATTGTGTGACCCAGTTCTTCTCTTTTGGTAAGAAGGAAAGTTATAACCATCAAGGAGGCCTAAAGCACCTGAGGACAGAGGCGTGACCAGCCTTCATGTCAAACCACAGTACAGATCTCCCACCAGATCTCAGAAAGCCCTGATAATCAGTACTATGAATTGTTCATGAAAATGAATTAATATACATAAAGTCTTGAGAGTAATGGGTATTTATAGGAAGCAGTATGTATTAGCTTTGATTTTTACTATTCTTAATAGTGATGGACTATTACATTAATAAACAATATTCACTGGTTTTATAATAATTAGTATATATTAGTCATCTATACACACTGTAGTTAATATTTTAGAAACATATACTAAATCATTATTAATATATAAATTAGTATATATTATAAATGTGGCAAGTTTCATGTTAAAAAAAGAGAGAAAAGTAGAGAGAGAGAAAGAAAGAGAAAGAATCTTAGATCTGTGTGTTAGTGTATGGGGGAGGAGAGTGGTTCAGAGGGGAAACAGAGGAGCTGAAGGTGGCCATGAAAACTGGATAAGTGACTCAAGTTTGGAAGGCTTTCCACTATTTTGTAGCAATGATTAGATTTGTTCCATTTTATCCCACATTACCTCAGTACCTGTAGATAGGAATTACACCAAGGCAAAATTTGTTCTCTGCTTTGGGAAGTGTGAGAGAATAGTGGTTAAGATACGGTCTCTGGAATCTCTCTGCCTGAGTCCAAATCCAGGTTCAGTGACTCCTTCACTCTGGGACCTTGAGCACATCACTTAATATCTCCATAGCTCACTCTCCTTATCTGTATAATGGCATAATAATATTGCCTTCTTGGTAGACTTTTTGGGAGGATTAAATTAGTTCATATGAGTTAATGTATTAATGTAAAACACTTAGGACATAGCGATCACTTGTGTAAGTTTTATAAACACTAAAGGGAATGTTTAAGGCAATGAAAGTTGTTTCTAAAAATGGCATAGGGTATCTAAGGAGGTGGTGAGTTCAATACCCACTGTGGGGCTCACATGTATATTCCTTACAACCCTGGGAATATTATATGTAGCCAGATAATATATTTAAATACCAATCCGTTTTTTCCTGCCAATATTTCACTCTTAGCTCCCAACCCCAACACCCTCAAACTACTTTGTAATTTCTGCTCCCCTGGGACAACTTTACTTAGGGATATTCTCTATTTCAGGGTATGTCAAAAGCAGAAGGAAGGGATAGAAGCGAACCCCTTCCTGGGTTTTGTGGTTCCATAGCTTAGGACTTGAAGGGAATAAAAAAGATTCAGGGTACAGAAGAAACTCAAAAAAAGATACAAACCTCTAGGCCTGGGACAAGGCCAGGATGCTCTAGGATAAGTGAAGAGAAGGGAAGTCCACAAATAGGATCCTGTGTTTCCCCTCTAGCAAAGTTCCAAGACGGGGCAGGAACCCCTAGATAGACTTGAGAGTTTGAAAGCAGAGATGCGCTTTGGTATAAGGCATACTTGAAGGCCTTCCTGCATTCCCTGGAGTAACAGTGGCAGGAGGCAGAAGAGCCTTGGATGAGAATGAGGCAACCTGCTTGGACTGAAAAGGAAAGGCCAAAGAGAGGGGCTCCCTCGGCAGATATCATGGAGAGTAGACACCAAGCATTCAATGTCTCCTTTCCACAACGTGTACCGTGTAAGTCCCCCAGAATTTAGACATAACCAAAGGAACAGGAGGAATCCAAAATTGACAGTAAGGCCAGCTTCATGGGTGTGTGACCTATGCAGTCACATAGGACTCTGTTCTTCAGAAGAGTCCAGTGCTCGGTTTAATGCTCTGCTTTTGCCATCTACAATTTTAAATAATTTTTTAACAAGGGGCTTGCTTTCCATTTTGCATTGGGCCCTGAAATTTATGTATTCATTCCTGCTTGACTTCTATTAGCTTTTCTTAATCCCAGTAGAAAGAGGAATTCAAATAGAAATTAAGTTGATTAGAGAAAAGTAAAGTTATATTTCTGTATATCTGAGTTTGCAGGTTGATTTCTGTACTAATACATGGAGCCAAGACCAGATGAGTAAAGTGAAACAAGTTCAGATCATGCAAATGAGTAGTGAGATTTGACTTGGATGCAGAGGGTGTGTTGGGTAGGGTAAAGATAACATTACAGAACGTGGTTGGAGGTGTGAGGGTGGTCCATCTTGAAGACCTCTACAATGGAGAATATCAAGACAGTCTGGCATATTTGGAATTACTTGAGGCCCTGAAATACACAGCCATGTTTGAAGCCTCCATATATAATACTGAAACTAGCCTTGTAACAAGAGAACACTTTAAAATGGAGAAGACAGCTAAGGGGCAGTACTTTGATCCCAGATAAACCTGACACTCAATCCTACCTCTGTTGCATCAGCTGGAGAGCATCAAATTTTCATTTCTCATTTACAGAAGGGGAAAGGCTCATATCACTTACTTTTGTGGGTTTCAGTGAGGATAAAATGGAAAGATGTCCATATAGAGTTGAGTAGAGTAGGGACTCCCAAGCTCACTGTATAAAACTCATAGAGAACTATTTACAAGTGAAGTTATCCTTTTCTTGAGTTTGAATATCTACTATATGACAGGCTCCATCTTTAAAGACCATGCCTAGAATATTTTGTTGTTCAATAAATGGATATATAGTGAACACACATTGCAGGAAAATGAGCCAGTGTGGGCACAAGGCTCTGGGAATCCAGTCAAGTCCGGTGGGAGTGGGGCTTGGGCCTCTAACAGTACTGGTTCAACCAGTAACTAGCTTATTGGTTCACTCTTGAAAAGAGCAAAATAAAAATCCCATGGAACTATACTATTGTTTCTGTGATAGGTAGGTAGGCTAACTTTACCAAGTTCATTGCTACTTTTGATCTGCTAAAACATGTGCATTTGGTTCACTAGAGAAATAATACTTTTCTCTGATACCACCATGGGGCTTTGCTTTCTCCCTTTAATGGCATTTGAACAAGGCCCTTCTGGTCCTACAATAAATATTGTACAGGAATACTTTTATACATGAGGAAATATATCTTTTACCACGACAATCCAGGCTTTTCTAGGTTAAAAAAAAAAAAAAAAGTCAGGTTAACATTCAGTTTTTCAATGCAGACAAGTGATCACTAGGGAGGGAACGAAGATCAGAAAGTTCATTTTAACAGGGACCTGAACTTGGCCTCAAACTTAAAACATGGTCTCAGAGGTACAAGGGTAGTGTGTTAAATGTTTTGCCTTTTGAATATTTGATTTCAGCACAGAAGCTACAATCTAGCCTTATCCTAATGGTTTTCTGTCACTGCTGCCAAAAGGAAAAGAGTTGTGACCTGCCTAACACAATGA